>NC_084548.2:64105000-64177500 GCF_033978685.3 Nerophis lumbriciformis
AAAGTGTGAGAGAAAGTGTGTGTGTGAGAAAGAAAGTGTGTGTTTGAGAGTGTGTGTGAGAGAAAGTGTGTGTGAGTGGGAGTGTGTGTGAGGGAGTGTGTGTGAGAGAAAGTGTGTGTGAGAGTGCGTGTGAGAATGGGAGTGTGTGTGAGAGAAAGTGTGTGTGGATAAACTCTGTGTGTGTGAGAGAAAGATTGTGTGAGAGTGAGAGTGTGTGTGAGAGAAAGTGTGTGAGAGTGGGAATGTGTGTGTGAGAAAGTGTGTTTGAGAATGTGTGTGTGTGAGAATGGAAGTGTGTGTGAGAGAAAGTGTGTGTTTGAGAGTGTGTGTGAGAGAAAGTGTGTGCGTGAGAATGGGAGTGTTTGTTAGAGAAACTGTGTGTGTGTGAGTGGGAGTGTGTGTGAGAGAAAGTGTGTGAGAATGTGTGTGAGGGAGAGTGTGTGAGAGAAAGTGTGTGTGAGAGTGGGAGTGTGCGAGAGAGAAAGTGTGTGTGAGAGTGGGAGTGTGTGTGAGAGAAAGTGTGTGTGAGAGAAAGTGTGAGAGAAAGTGTGTGTGTGAGAAAGAAAGTGTGTGTTTGAGAGTGTGTGTGAGAGAAAGTGTGTGTGAGTGGGAGTGTGTGTGAGGGAGTGTGTGTGAGAGAAAGTGTGTGTGAGAGTGCGTGTGAGAATGGGAGTGTGTGTGAGAGAAAGTGTGTGTGGATAAACTCTGTGTGTGTGAGAGAAAGATTGTGTGAGAGTGAGAGTGTGTGTGAGAGAAAGTGTGTGAGAGTGGGAATGTGTGTGTGAGAAAGTGTGTTTGAGAATGTGTGTGTGTGAGAATGGAAGTGTGTGTGAGAGAAAGTGTGTGTTTGAGAGTGTGTGTGAGAGAAAGTGTGTGTTTGAGAGTGTGTGTGAGAGAAAGTGTGTGCGTGAGAATGGGAGTGTTTGTGAGAGAAAGTGTGTGTGTGAGTGGGAGTGTGCGAGAGAGAAAGTGTGTGTGAGAGTGGGAGTGTGTGTGAGAGAAAGTGTGTGTGAGAGTGTGTGTGAGAGAAAGTGTGTGTGTGAGAGAAAGTGTGTGTGAGTGGGAGTGTGTGTGAGGGAGTGTGTGTGAGAGAAAGTGTGTGTGAGAGTGCGTGTGAGAATGGGAGTGTGTGTGAGAGAAAGTGTGTGTGGATAAACTCTGTGTGTGTGAGAGAAAGATTGTGTGAGAGTGAGAGTGTGTGTGAGAGAAAGTGTGTGAGAGTGGGAATGTGTGTGTGAGAAAGTGTGTTTGAGAATGTGTGTGTGTGAGAATGGAAGTGTGTGTGAGAGAAAGTGTGTGTTTGAGAGTGTGTGTGAGAGAGAAAGTGTGTGTTTGAGAGTGTGTGTGTGAGAAAGTGTGTGCGTGAGAATGGGAGTGTTTGTGAGAGAAAGTGTGTGTGTGAGTGGGAGTGTTTGTGAGAGAAAGTGTGTGAGAATGTGTGTGAGGGAGAGTGCGAGAGAGAAAGTGTGTGTGAGAGTGGGAGTGTGTGTGAGAGAAAGTGTGTGTGAGAGTGTGTGTGAGAGAAAGTGTGTGTGTGAGAAAGAAAGTGTGTGTTTGAGAGTGTGTGTGAGAGAAAGTGTGTGTGAGAATGGGAGTGTGTGTGAGAGAAAGTGTGTGTGGATAAACTCTGTGTGTGTGAGAGAAAGATTGTGTGAGAGTGAGAGTGTGTGTGAGAGAAAGTGTGTGAGAGTGGGAATGTGTGTGTGAGAAAGTGTGTTTGAGAATGTGTGTGTGTGAGAATGGAAGTGTGTGTGAGAGAAAGTGTGTGTTTGAGAGTGTGTGTGAGAGAAAGTGTGTGCGTGAGAATGGGAGTGTTTGTGAGAGAAACTGTGTGTGTGTGAGTGGGAGTGTGTGTGAGAGAAAGTGTGTGAGAATGTGTGTGAGGGAGAGTGTGTGAGAGAAAGTGTGTGTGAGAGTGGGAGTGTGCGAGAGAGAAAGTGTGTGTGAGAGTGGGAGTGTGTGTGAGAGAAAGTGTGTGTTTGAGAGTGTGTGTGAGAGAAAGTGTGTGTGTGAGAGTGAGTGTGTGTGAGAGAAAGTGTGTGTGTGCGTGGGAATGTGTGTGAGAGAAAGTGTGTGCGTGAGAATGGGAGTGTTTGTGAGAGAAAGTGTGTGTGTGAAAGTGGGAGTGTGTGTGAGAGAAAGTGTGTGTTTGAGAGTGTGTGTGAGAGAAAGTGTGTGCGTGAGAATGGGAGTGTTTGTGAGAGAAACTGTGTGTGTGTGAGTGGGAGTGTGTGTGAGAGAAAGTGTGTGAGAATGTGTGTGAGGGAGAGTGTGTGAGAGAAAGTGTGTGAGAGAGTGGGAGTGTGCGAGAGAGAAAGTGTGTGTGAGAGTGGGAGTGTGTGTGAGAGAAAGTGTGTGTTTGAGAGTGTGTGTGAGAGAAAGTGCATGTGAGAGAGAAAGTGTGTGTGAGAGAAAGTGTGTGTACATATATACTTACATCATGTATATATTAAATGTTATTATGAATGTTACTACATGACTTATATACTTACATCATGTATATTAAACTTTGATGGAGGTTTTTAGAGCACTTTATAGATCAAATCCATTACCTCCATTGTTAGCTAGTGTTTATTTTATTTACAAGTTAAAAGGCATATTAAAACAAGTTCTTGTCTTACATAAGGATTGTGAAGGACAGGCACAGAAGGGCAGTTCCCCTTTAAGAATCTTTGAACATGTGATACTGTTCCAAGGGCACTGAAAAAAACGACTTTTTAAAAAGGCCGGAAACGCAACACATCACAGTGAGTGAACAAAACAACGCGCTTTAGAAGTGGGAGCGGCGATGAAGACATGCATAATTAATGTTGGCGAGCAGGAAGCACTTCCTGTCATCTCGTTCTTAATGGATCACTTTCACTTTCACTTCGAGTGCCGCTGACCCTCACACTATTCAGCATGAAGACATGAGCGCGCTCAGCCTTCCGTTCCCTTTCGAGGGAAAAAAAAGGCTCACAGCTGTGGCCCTCGCACGCGCGCACGCACGCACGGTGAACGCGCCCTTACGCGGCATCAGTCCTGCGTCCGCGCGGGGGATGACGCCGCAGACGGGCAGGAGGCTCGGGTTCCGGTGTCCTCGCGGGCGAGCCTCTCTCTGGCATGCGCGCGCGCGTCCTGACACGACTCGGTTGCGTAAGAAAAACGCGTGGCCGCGCGCCAGAGACCATTTCCGTGTGCGCGTGCGCAGTCCCCGGCTAATGTCGCGTAGTGACGGTCGCCCGCGCGCGACGATGGCGACGCTACTTCACGCGTGCGCGGACTCTTTTCGGAGAACTGGGGTCAGTCCTGCGGGGAAAGGGGGGCGAAGTCGCAGGGGGGGGGGTTATATTTTGCGGGGAGTTACGTGACCAGCACGCGCCCACGTGGCCGCCACATTGACGTGCGAGGACGAACATGGAGCACGCCAGGAAACAACTGCCGCCGAGGTGCGCGCGGTGCACGAGCACAGGTGAGCTTTGACCTGATAAACCCACGCACCGACATGAACGTGCACGAAGTAGCGTGGGGGTCACTGATAGTGTGTGTTTGTTTTGTTGACATTGTTTTGTGTGTCTGGGCTGTTTTTGTCTACAAACCCCGTTTCCGTATGAGTTGGGAAATTGTGTTAGATGTAAATATAAACGGAATACAATGATTTGCAAATCATTTTCAACCCATATTCAGTTGAATGCACTACAAAGACAAGATATTTGATGTTCAAACTCATAAACTTTTTTTTTTTTTTTGCAAATAATAATTAACTTAGAATTTCATGGCTACAACATGTGCCAAAGTAGTTGGGAAAGGGCATGTACACTACTGTGTTACATGGCCTTTCCTTTTAACAACACTCAGTAAACGTTTGGGAACTGAGGAGACACATTTTTGAAGCTTCTCAGGTGGAATTATTTCCCATTCTTGCTTGATGTACAGCTTAAGTTGTTCAACAGTCCGGGGGTCTCCGTTGTGGTATTTTAGGCTTCAATTAATGCGCCACACATTTTCAATGGTAGACAGGTCTGGACTACAGGCAGGCCTGTCTAGTACCCGCACTCTTTTACTATGAAGCCACGTTGATGTAACACGTGGCTTGGCATTGTCTTGCTGAAATAAGCAGGGGCGTCCATGGTAACGTTGCTTGGATGGCAACATATGTTGCTCCAAAACCTGTATGTACCTTTCAGCATTAATAGCGCCTTCACAGATGTGTAAGTTACCCATGTCTTGGGCACTAATACACCACCATACCATCACAGATGCTGGATTTTCAACTTTGCGCCTATAACAATCCGGATGGTTCTTTTCCTCTTTGGTCCGGAGGCCACGACGTCCACAGTTTCCAAAAACAATTTGAAATGTGGACTCGTCAGACCACAGAACACTTTTCCACTTTGTATCAGTCCATCTTAGATGAGCTCGGGCCCAGCGAAGCCGACTGCGTTTCTGGGTGTTGTTGATAAACGGTTTTCGCCTTGCATAGGAGAGTTTTAACTTGCACTTACAGATGTAGCAACCAACTGTAGTTACTGACAGTGGGTTTCTGAAGTGTTCCTGAGCCCATGTGGTGATATCCTTTACACACTGATGTCGCTTGTTGATGCAGTACAGCCTGAGAGATCGAAGGTCTCGGGCATTCAATGTTACATGCAGTGATTTCTCCAGATTCTCTGAACCTTTTGATGATATTACAGACCGTAGATGGTGAAATCCCTAAATTCCTTGCAATAGCTGGTTGAGAAAGGTTTTTCTTAAACTGTTCAACAATTTGCTCAGGCATTTGTTGACAAAGTGGTGACCCTCGCCCCATCCTTGTTTGTGAATGACTGAGCATTTCATGGAATCTACTTTTATACCCAATCATGGCACCCACCTGTTCCCAATTTGCCTGTTCACCTGTGGGATGTTCCAAATAAGTGTTTGATGAGCATTCCTCAACTTTATCAGTATTTATTGCCACCTTTCCCAACTTCTTTGTCACGTGTTGCTGGCATCAAATTCTAAAGTTAATGATTATTTACAACAACAAAAAAATGTTTATCAGTTTGAACATCAAATATCTTGTCTTTGTAGCATATTCAACTGAATATGGGTTGAAAATTATTTGCAAATCATTGTATTCCGTTTATATTTACATCTAACACAATTTCCCAACTCATATGGAAACAGGGTTTTTACTTGTGTCGTAAGTGGGACGCAATAAATCCAAACTACAACCAGAGGTGGGTAGAGTAGCCAGAAATTGTACTCAAGTAAGAGTACTGTTACTTTAGAGATTTATTACTCAAGTAAAAGTAAGGAGTAGTCACCCAAATATTTACTTGAGTAAAAGTAACAAGTATGTTGTGAAAAAACTACTCAAGTACTGAGTAACTGATGAGTAACATACACACACATATCATATATATATATATATATATATATATATATATATATATATATATATATATATATATATACACATACATTGATATATACAGTATATAATTTATATTTATTTATTTTGCCGTTTTTGTTTACATGTTAAAGGTGTTTTAATGAATATACATGCATGTTTAACACATATAGATTCCTTTCTTTCATGTTGACAAGAATATAAGTTGGTGTATTACCTGATTCTGATGACTTGCATTGATTGTAATCAGACAGCAGTGCTTAACGTCCACGTTTTCAAATGCAGGAGAAAAAAAGTTCCTCCTTTCTGTCTAATACCACATGAAAGTGGTTGGTTTTTGGTATCTTATTTGTCCAGCTTCCATATTCGTTTTCACACACTTTACAAGAAATACATTGGCGGCAAATTCCGTAGCTTGCTAGCTTGTTTGCGCTGGCTTTCGGAGACTCTTATTTTGAAAGCGCAGGCGCGATGGAGCGGCACTTTTATTGTGAAGACAGGAACTGTGCAGTCAGTCTTTAGGCTTGTGACGGGATGTACGTTTGAAATAAAAAAGTGTCTTTTTTTCCTTCACACTTTTGATTAATTGATTGAAACTTTTATTAGTAGATTGCACAGTACAGTATATATTCCGTACAATTGACCACTAAATGGTAACACCCCAATAAGTTTTTCAACTTGTTTAAGTCAGGTCATGTGACCGCCTGGCTCTGTTTGATTGGTCCAACGTCACCAGTGACTGCATCTGATTGGTGGAACGGAGTCAGACGTCACTAGTGACTGCATTTTATTGGTGGAACGGAGTGAAACGTCATCAGTAACGCAGGCACTTTGAAGGTCTGTCTGACAGACCAAAACAAACAAAGCGTGCATTAACAGATCGATAAAAATTAGTAGCGAGTAGCGAGCTGAATGTAGATAAAAGTAGCGGAGTAAAAGTAGCGTTTCTTCTCTATAAATATACTCAAGTAAAAGTAAAAGTATGTTGCATTAAAACTACTCTTAGAAGTACAATTTATCCCAAAAGTTACTCAAGTAGATGTAACGGAGTAAATGTAGCGCGTTACTACCCACCTCTGACTACAACGACGTAAACAAATGCTGTAAAGCAGGCAAAAAACCCCAAAACTATTAAGTGCAAGGTATACCGGTACCGGTATAGCATCGCGGTACTAATGAATGAAAAACAGTACTATACTCTTGTTTGAAAAGTACGGGTTCCCCGGGCATGACGGCGCGTCGTCACGTCGTGACATTGCTGGTTTTACGAGCAGATGAGCATGTTCGGCAGTGCGCACACACACGGAGTACTTACAAGCGGACACAGTGTGTTGACAAAAAAGGGAGAACGGACGCATTTTGGTCTAAAAACTAAAGATATAACACTGAAACGCCCTCAGGAAGAGGTGCTTCAAGACATCGATCCGCAGTCGGCAGTGTTTTAGCTACTTCTAAATCACTAATCGTCGCCTCCATGGCGACAAATAAAGTACGTTTCTTACAAGTATTATTATCACTGGAGAAATAGCTAAACATGCTTCACTACACACCGTGGGAGGATACGAGAGCTAACCGCGAACAGCAAGCTAGTGCCCTGAATGTAAACAAACGCCATGGGTGGATCTACACCTGACATCCACTGTAATGATACCAAGTACAGGAGCGTGTCTAGTCGATACTACGATGATATTTTTTATCGTCACAAAATCTTTTTAAAAAATTCATATTACGTTTATAAACTGAGGAAGTAGGTCCCTGGCAATGTTCCCTCTAATTTGTCAGGTGTGTGAGCAAACGCAAAAACTCCTTGAGCACATGTGAGCAACATCAGACGTGCACACTGTGGCCACACCAGCAGCACACCTGTCCCAAACCTGACTAAATAAGTTACATTTCTTATTATCATAATCAAATGACAGCAGTCACTTTTTCTAATATAAGTGTTGTGGCCCACTTACAATGACAAGAACAACAAATATTGTTTTCATGAGCTGTGTACTAGTATTGTATGTCTGGGTGGTATCCTGCTTTGGAAATAATTTGTACCCCTTTCAGATATCGCATTTAGTTCCCATTAAAACATTCACATGTTGCACAATGAGATGTAAGCACTGGATCATGTGTACATTCCTGTAACTTTCTGTTTGTGAAATATATATCTTTTTATTATTATTTCTTAAATATAATAACAGCATTTCATGATTAATATTTATAAATTAAGATTCTTAATAAATGACAGTAGAATGAGCACACATTTGATTGGTAAATCATAGTGTAATGACCTGGAGTTACACATAATGTGCGGTGTTGGAAATGTCCGACTTTTTGTGTGGCTGTAAACGCATCGCTGGTTCAGTGCCATATGTGCATGTGTTGGCACAAGTGAGAAAGAGCGAGCGGCTGCTGTTGATATGACAGATGGCAGAGTTGGTTTTGGTCTGGTTTGTACGGCAGAAAATGACCAGCTTTGCTAGTTTTTTGGTCATGTGTTTATAAAGAGTTTTGCCCAATAAAGTGATCGATGGAATTCATGTCCTCCTTAAAGCGACTTAACAGACGTTACAATACTTGAACAGTGATGACGAAAACTGTTGTTTCCTGGAAAATGTCATCACAATCTATCCGTATCTTTTTGAGTTCTGTTGCCAACAAAGAGAAAAACAAACCCCGGTGAAAACATCACCGCGTACTGAAGCGCGACCTTCGTCTCAAGCGTTTCCACGACAACACAGAGCGGGTCAACTTTTCTGAGAAAGGGCATATTCCAGACGGATCTAAACATGTCCATTGTGGAGGACACTGCTTGTCAGAAAGTACAAGTTGAAAGACACTAAAGTGAACATTATTGTTTGGCACTGGGTGTTTACGTTTACTGCACTTTTGTTTCCGCATTTTACCTGTCGTTCACCAATCTTTATGATGGTTGGATTTTTTTTTTTATGCATTCAAAATATTAAATAAACACAAAGAAAGGCCGCTTACAGAAGAGCCAATGAAAGCTCCACTATTGGGCCCATAAAATCAGATTAATAACCATTCAAAAAGCACCAACGATACTTCATTTACATCTCCAGTATTAGTGGTATTGTTATTATAAGTGCTAACGCAGACGAGCAATTTATCCGTGTCTCTCTGTGTTTACATCATCGAGTTGTTTGCTGCTTCCTCGCTTCCCTGCTCCCTGTGAATCTATTCTAGATCATAAAGCCCGCATCTTACCTGGACAGAAGAAGCCCGAGTAGGTATTCCGACAAGTCGGTACAATTTGACAGCCAATTAGGACTCGGAAATAACGAGAACGACATGAAAAGCAGAAACGGTAGAAAATGGATGGATGGATATCGATATCGGCCTGCTTTTATCCGTATTGGCTAACTCTTCCGGGACGCTATAAGGTGTGTGTGTGTGTGTGGGGGGAAGGTTTGGTGGTAGCGGGGGTGTATTTTGTAGCGTCCCGGAAAAGTTAGTGCTGCTAAGGATTCTGGGTATTTGTTCTGTTGTGTTTATGTTGTGTTACGGTGCGGATGTTCTCCTGAAATGTGTTTGTCATTCTTGTTTGGTGTGGATTCACAGTGTGGCGTATATTTCTAACAGTGTTAAAGTTTTTTATACTGGCACCCTCAGTGTGACCTGTATCGCTGTTAAAGAAGTATGCGTTGCATTCACGTGTGTGTGTGCGTACAGACGCCGCACATATCTTGTGACTGGGTCTGACCGATGTTAGAATGGATGAAAGTGTACGTGATGATAGCTCGTAGAGTACGTTAAAGGCAGTGCATTTAAGGCACGCCCCCAAGACAGATAGCTCGTAGAGTACGTTAAAGGCAGTGCATTTAAGGCACGCCCCCATGACTGTGGTCCGGGTGGACGAGATATAATGACTGATGAAGACCTTCGTTCGATAATGAAGGTTGCCTCAGCTCAAAGCCTGAGCCCCGACATTAATGAACTCGCATCCAAGAAAAGATGGCAGGTATCTGGCTTGGGCACGTCAGATTAGATCAGTGTGTTGCAAACTGAGCAGTTTAAAGTCCTGAATGGTTGGTTTATTCATTGTTATTTTATTTTCAAATTTATTAGCCTGTGGAAAAAGTTACCTCAGAAGGCTGCAAATAGAAAAGCCTTGCTTGTTCAATATTCAATGCAAAACTTGTTTGGGTCCCTATCAAAAGGTTCATTTGTTCAACCTTGGCCCGCGGCTTTGTTCAGTTTTAAATTTTGGCCCACTCTGTATTTGAGTTTAACACTCCTGGGTTAGAGTGTCCGCCCTAAGATCGGTAGGTTGTGAGTTCAAACCGCGGCTGAGTCATACCAAAGACTATAAAAATGGGACCCATTACCTCCCTGCTTGGCACTCAGCATCAAGGGTTGGAATCGGGGGTTGAATCACCAAAAATGATTCCCGGGCGCAGCCACCGCTGCAGCCCACTGCTCCCCTCACCTCCCAGGGGGTGAACAAGGGGACAAATTTCGCCACACCCAGTGTGTGTGTGCCAATCATTGGTACTTTAACTTTAACATACAGACACACACAGTAGTTTTATGGCAGCATGGTGTCCTGACCTAGTAAACCAGTGCAGTATGGCGGGGGGGGGGGGGGGGGGGTACAAAGGGCGTGCTGAGCGCCTCATTGCTGGATGACGTAATTCGGCTGATGTCACCCGCCAATCAAAGACACGTGTGACTTTGCCAGCAGGCTAACAGGTGACTGGGTGACTCCGCCCCTTCCTGTGAAAGGCTTTTAAAGTATTTTCTCACCTGGGCGGTTCTTCTCTCTCTCACACACACACACGCAGCCATGTCGCACTCTCACAACACCCTCACTCAAACCCGTCTGGAGAAGACCTGGGTACCGTGGCTGCAGAACCGGCTGAGTAAACGTCGAGGATGTGAGTAACTCACCGGGGTCCAACAAGTTGTGTGTTTTGGGGAACCGGAAGCTGAGACCCACAGAAGGACTTGTTGCGTGTTTCGTGGCACCGGCTTTGGTTGGGATGCGTCCCGCAGGCCGTTCACCCTGGAGGGTCGGCGCGTGCTTTCTGCCTGCCATGGGGAAGACACAACACAATTAGAACACAAAATGAGCGCTCGTTTATGCTACAGTGGAAGTTTGGTAACGTTAACTTTTTTTTGCCTTTTCAGCGTCGGTTCCCCAGTTCACCAACTCCCCCACCATGATTGTGATGGTGGGGCTGCCGGCCAGGGGTAAAACGTACATCTCAAAAAAGCTCACCAGATACCTCAACTGGATCGGGGTCACCACCAAAGGTATCACACGCACAACACGAAGCCTCGGTTAGCAAATCAGGAGCCAAAATTGTCCCGTTGACCTTTAGGTAGCGTGCGGTGCGGTACGTGGCCCACAAAGGCAAATAACCCACCGGGGGTCAATGATTAGCGCCTGTGACATCTGTTTTTTCATGAACTCCACAGGACGGCATAAGCTGCATTTGTGGCATCATGAGTAGGGATGGGTACTAATTTCAGTACTTTTATAGGCACCGACCAAATTCCAAATATCGATCCTCATAAAATCAAGCAGTATGAAGTTTCTATATCTGCACTGCAAAAACTGAAATCTAAGTAAGATGAAATATCCCAAATAAGGGTGATATTTGCTTATTTTCTGTCTGATAAGATAATTCTTCTCACTAAGCAGATTTTAGTCTTTTGCTTGTTTTAAGGGTTTTGGTCCTAAATGATCTCGGTAAGATATTACATCTTGTAGCTGAGATTTGATGACCTATATTGAGTAAAACATGCTTGAAACTAGAATATAAACTGTTGCAAAGCTGTGTCATCAACACTCACAAGTAGGGATGTCCGATAATGGCTTTTTGCCGATATCCCGATATTGTCCAACTCTTTAATTACCGATACCGATATCAACCGAAATATGCAGTCGTGGAATTAACACATTATTATGCCTAATTTGGACAACCAGGTATGGTGAAGATAAGGTCCTTCTTAAAAAAATTAATAAAATAAGATAAATTAATTTAAAAAAAAATTCTTGAATAAAAAAGAAAGTAAAACAATACAAAAACAGTTACATAGAAACTAGTAATTAATGAAAATGAGTCAAATTAACTGTTAAAGGTTAGTACTATTAGTGGACCAGCAGCACGCACAATCATGTGTGCTTACGGACTGTATCCCTTGCAGACTGTATTGATATATATTGATATATAATGTAATAACAGAAAGAAACAACCCTTTTGTGTGAATGGGGGAAGGAGGTTTTTTTGGGTTGGTGCACTAATTGTAAGTGTATCTTGTGTTTTTTATGTTGATTTAATTTTTTTTTTTAAACAACAACAACAACAAAAAACGATACCGATAATTTCCGATATTACATTTTAACGCATTTATCGGCCGAAATTATCGGACATCTCTATTAAAAACCCGTCTTTTTTTTAAAAAGCCTTTTTTTTTTTTTTTTTTAGATATATGCGTGCAAGTTCCAGCTATTAGGCTGTTCTAGTTTTTATTTTTATTTTTTTAATACACTGTAGCACTTTGAGGTTGTTTGCTCAATGTAAAGTGCTTTTGACAAATAACATCTATCATTATTATTAAATATCATATGTGTATATGTTGTATTTGCTGGTGTATTTCTGTTGTAGTTGTAAAAAAAAATAGTAATGATTAGCGATGTCCGATAATGGCTTTTTGCCGATATCCGATATTGTCCAACTCTTTAATTACCGATACCGATATCAACCGATACAGATATATATAGTTGTGGAATTAACACATTATTATGCCTAATTTGGACAACCAGGTATAGTTAAAAAATAATAAAATAAAATAATATAAATAAATTTAAAACATTTTCTTGAATAAAAAAAGAAAGTAAAACAATATAAAAACAGTTACATAGAAACTAGTAATTAATGAAAATGAGTCACATTAACTGTTAAAGGTTAGTACTATTAGTGGACCAGCAGCACGCACAATCATGTGTGCTTACGGACTGTATCCCTTGCAGACTGTATTGATATATAATGTAATAACAGAAAGAAACAACCCTTTTGTGTGAATGAGTGTGAATGGGGGAGGGAGGTTTTTTTGGGTTGGTGCACTAATTGTAGTGTATCTTGTGTTTTTTATGTTGATTTAATTTTTAAAAAAAACATACCGATAATTTCCGATATTACATTTTAACGCATTTATCGACCGAAATTATCGGACATCTCTATTAAAAACCCTTCTTTTTTAAAAAAAGCCTTTTTTTTTTTCTTTTTTTTTAGATATATGCGTGCAAGTTCCAGCTATTAGGCTGTTCTAGTTTTTATTTTTCATTTCTTTAATACACTGTAGCACTTTGAGGTTATTTGCTCAATGTAAAGTGCTTTTGACAAATAACATCTATCATTATTATTAAATATCATATGTGTGTATGTTGTATTTGCTGGTGTATTTCTGTTGTAGTTGTAAAAAAAAATAGTAATGATTAGCGATGTCCGATAATGGCTTTTTGCCGATATCCGATATTGTCCAACTCTTTAATTACCGATACCGATATCAACCGATACCGATATCAGCCGATACAGATATATATAGTCGTGGAATTAACACATTATTATGCCTAATTTGGACAACCAGGTATAGTTAAAAAATAATAAAATAAAATAATATAAATAAATTTAACACATTTTCTTGAATAAAAAAGAAAGTAAAACAATATAAAAACAGTTACATAGAAACTAGTAATTAATGAAAATGAGTCAAATTAACTGTTAAAGGTTAGTACTTCTAGTGGACCAGCAGCACGCACAATCATGTGTGCTTACGGACTGTATCCCTTGCAGACTGTATTGATATATATTGATATATAATGTAGGAACCAGAATATTAATAACAGAAAGAAACAACCCTTTTGTGTGAATGAGTGTAAATGGGGGAGGGAGGTTTTTTGGGTTGGTGCAGTAATTGTAAGTGTATCTTGTGTTTTTTATGTTGATTTAATAAAAATAAAAAATACGATACCAATTTTTTTTTTAAACGATACCGATAATTTCCGATATTACATTTTAAAGCATTTATCGGCCGATAATATCGGCAGGCCGATATTATCGGACATCCCTACTCACAAATATAAAACTGCTTTTTCAAAGTAATAATTTCTTATTTCAAGCATGAAATAAAAAATCATGACTTTGACACAATTTTGTCTCATAATTAAAACAGATGACAGCCAAATGGACTTTGCTGTTTTATTTTCAATGAAACAATAGAACATACGTACTCATATAGTAGTACAGTTGGCACACTACAGTAAACTGACAGTTAATATTTAAACATTTAACATTTCAAACAATTTTGAATAGAAATAGTTCATGCACATTCAGATCAATTCTTCAAAATTACAATAAAATCAAATTTGGTTGGGGGCCAGGCTGTGTATATATATATATATATATATATATATATATATATATTTATATATATATATTCCTTGCGCACTAATTGACTGAAAGAGCACGCACTTGGCGTTATCGATGGGAAAATGCAAGAAATGTAATGCCGAGCGCATATCATTATGTCAAGATAATGGCACTAGCATTTACTTAATTTAAGAATATTTTTCAACATATTGAGAAAAAAGGTCTCATATTTGTTTATTTCTACCAAGAAAAGCGCACTTGTTATTACTGAGAATATACTTATTTTAAGGTATTTTTGGGTTCACTGAGGTTAGCTAATTTTACTTGTTTTGGAAAGTTTTGACAAGCCAAAATATCTTGTTCTATTGGCAGATAATTTTGCTTAGTTCAAGTAAAATACCCCTAATTTTTGTATTTTTTTTCTTGTTTTTGAACACTGACTTTTTGCAGTGTGGTATGGCAGGCCTGGGCAATTATTTTGCCTCAGGGGGGGCAAATTTAGAGAACAAAATGTTTTTTTTAAGAACACTAATACAAAACTGACAATAATGTCTGATTGAATGCTAAAAACGTTATGACAGACTGCCTTAAAAAACGAAACGGAATTTTTTATTTTTTTTTACTGAATGAGACACCCAGAATGTACATGAAAATAAAGAATGCGGGATTTACAATATTCCATGAACGATAAAACACTGACACCATCAGTTGGCAAAATCATACTTGCCAACCCTGAGACCTCCGAATTCGGGAGATTTGGAGTGGGGGTTTTAAGGTGGGTTTTAAGGTGGGTGGGGGCGGGGTTAAGGGGGGAGGAGTATATTTACAGCTAGAATTCACTGAAATTCAAGTATTTCTTATATATATGTATATATATATATATATACATAAATATAATAAATACTTGACTTTCAGTGAATTCTAGCTATATATACAAACCCCGTTTCCATATGAGTTGGGAAATTGTGTTAGATGTAAATATAAACGGAATACAATGATTTGCAAATCCTTTTCAACCCATATTCAATTGATGCACTACAAAGACAAAATATTTGATGTTCAAACTCATAAACTTTTTTTTTTTTTTGCAAATAATAATTAACTTAGAATTTCATGGCTGCAACACGTGCCAAAGTAGTTGGGAAAGGGCATGTTCACCACTGTGTTACATCACCTTTTCTTTTAACAACACTCAATAAACGATAGGGAACTGAGGAAACTAATTGTTGAAGCTTTGAAAGTGGAATTCTTTCCCATTCTTGTTTTATGTAGAGCTTCAGTCGTTCAACAGTCCGGGGTCTCCACTGTCGTATTTTACGCTTCATAAAGCGCCACACATTTTCAATGGGAGACAGGTCTGGACTGCAGGCGGGCCAGGAAATTACCCGCACTCTTTTTTTACGAAGCCACGCTGTTGTAACACGTGCTGAATGTGGCTTGGCATTGTCTTGCTGAAATAAGCAGGGGCGTCCATGAAAAAGACGCCGCTTAGATGGCAGCATACAGTATGTTGTTCCAAAACCTGTATGTACCTTTTAGCATTAATGGTGCCTTCACAGATGTGTAAGTTACCCATGCCTTGGGCACTAATGCACCCCCATACCATCACAGATGCTGGCTTTTGAACTTTGCATCGATAACAGTCTGGATGGTTCGCTTCCCCTTTGGTCCGGATGACACGATGTCGAATATTTCCAAAAACAATTTGAAATGTGGACTCGTCAGACCACAGAACACTTTTCCACTTTGAATGAGTCCATCATAGATGATCTCGGGCCCAGAGAAGCCGGCGGTGTTTCTGGGTGTTGTTGATAAATTGCTTTCGCTTTGCATAGTAGAGCTTTAACTTGCACTTGCAGATGTAGCGACGAACTGTATTTAGTGACAGTGGTTTTCTGAAGTGTTCCTGAGCCGATGCGGTGATATCCTTTAGAGATTGATGTCGGTTTTTGATACAGTGCCGTCTGAGGGATCAAAGGACACGGTCATTTAATGTTGGTTTCCGGCCATGCCGCTTACGTGGAGTGATTTCTCCAGATTCTCTGAACCTTTTGATGATATTATGGACCGTAGATGGTGAAATCCCTAAATTTCTTGCAATTGCACTTTGAGAAATGTTGTTCTTAAACTGTTTGACTATTTGCTCACGCAGTTGTGGACAAAGGGGTGTACCTCGCCCCATCCTTTCTTGTGAAAGACTGAGCATTTTTTGGGAAGCTGTTTTTATACCCAATCATGGCACCCACCTGTTCCCAATTAGCCTGCACATCTGTGGGATGTTCCAAATAAGTGTTTGATGAGCATTCCTCAACTTTATCAGTATTTATTGCCACCTTTCCCAACTTCTTTGTCACGTGTTGCTGGCATCAAATTCTAAAGTTAATGAATATTTGCACAAAAAAAAATGTTTATCAGTTTGAACATCAAATATGTTGTCTTTGTAGCATATTCAACTGAATATGGGTTGAAAATGATTTGCCAGTCAGTCCAACGAGTGCTGGCCCAGTCACATAACATGTGCGGCTTCTGCACGCACACACAATTGAATGCAATGCATTCTTCATCAACAGCCATACAGGTCACACTGAGGGTAGCCGAATAAAAAACTTTAACACTGTTACAAATATGCACCACACTGTGAACCCACACCAAACAAGAATGACAAACACATTTCGGGAGAACATCCGCACCGTAACACAACATAAACACAACAGAACAAATATCCAGCTCTGCATGCACTTTAAAACATTGCCACTGAAGTGTCGCTGATTAAGTCCTGCTTTTCTTCGTCCCACAGTGTTCAACGTCGGTCAGTACCGCAGAGAGGCGACGCGGTCCTACAACAGCTTCGAGTTCTTCAGACCCGACAACGCGGAGGCCATGAAGATACGCAAGTATGTTTTTGGTTTGTAGATTTTTTATGACGCTCCTAGAGAAGGTTATGTATTGTGAAGGTTTGTCAGTCAGTAACATGACTCAAAAAGTTACGGGAAGATTTTGATGAAACATTTAGAAATGGGATAAATATAATGTAAACATGTTATATTAGTGGTACATTGAATATGAAGTAAATGTGTGCACAATAAAGGTACATAAAATGATATAAATATTGTAAATTAGTAAATCAAATATAATGTAAACATGGTATATTAGTAATACATTAAATATGAAGTAAATAAGGTCCATTAAAAAGTACATAAAACAATGTAAATACTGTACATTAGTAAATCAAATATGTTTACATGGTATATTAGTGGTACATTGAATATGAAGCATATATTGTACATAAAATGATGTCAATATTGTACATTAGTAAAATAATGTAAACATGTTAGTGGCACATTAAATATGAAGCATATATTGTACATAAAATTATGTCAATATTGTACATTAGTAAAATAAAGCAAACATGATTTATTAATGGTACATTAAAGATGAAGCATATATTGTACATACAATTATGTAAATATTGTACATTAGTAAAATAATGTAAACATGTTAGTGGCACATTAAATATGAAGCATATATTGTACATAACATTATGTAAATATTGTACATTAGTAAAATAAATATGTATACATGTTATATTAGTGGTACATTGAATATGAAGCATATATTGTACATAAAATTATAAGCAAAAACAATAAAGGTACATGAAATTATGTAAATTAATATATTACATATAATGTAGACATGTAATATTAGTGGTACAATAAATATGACGTAAATAGGGCACAGTAAAGGTACATACATTTATATTATTGCTGTGATTTAGTACATTAAAAATGTAAACATGGTATATTAGATTTAAATACTGTATATTAATAAGTTAAATATAATTTAAACATTTTATATTAGTGGTATATTAAATATGAAGTAAATATCGTACAATAAAAGTACATAAAATGATGCAAATGTACATTAGTAAAATAAATATAATGTAAACATGTCATATTAGTGGTGCATTAATATGAAGTAAATATGGTACAATAAAGGTACATAAAATAATGTAAATGTACATTAGTAAAATAATGTAAACATGTTATATTAGTGGTACATTAAATATGAAGTAAATATGGTACAATAAAAGTACATCAAATTATGTAATTACTGTAATTTAGTAAATTAAAAGTAAAGTAAACATGGTATATTACTGGTACATTAAATATGAAGTAAATATGGTACAATAAAGGTACAATAAATGCTATAATTACTGTAATTTAGTAAATTTAAAATAAAGCAAACATGATTTATTAATGGTACATTAAATATGAAGCATATGTTGTACATAAAATTATGTAAATATTGTACATTAATAAAATAATGTAAACATGTTAGTGGCACATTAAATATGAAGCATATATTGTACATAAAATTATGTAAATATTGTACATTAGTAAAATAAATATGTATACATGTTATATTAGTGGTACATTAAATATGAAGCAAAAATGGTATGATAAAGGTACATGAAATTATGTAAATTAATATATTACATATAATGTAGACATGTAATATTAGTGGAACAATAAATATGACGTAAATAGGGCACAGTAAAGGTACATACATTTAAATTATTGCTGTGATTTAGTAAATTAAAAATGTAAACATGGCATATTAGTTGTACATTAAATATGAAGTAAATATGGTACAATAAAAGTACATCAAATTATGTAATTACTGTAATTTAGTAAATTAAAAGTAAAGTAAACATGGTATATTACTGGTACATTAAATATGAAGTAAATATGGTACAATAAATGCTATAATTACTGTAATTTAGTAAATTTAAAATAAAGCAAACATGATTTATTAATGGTACATTAAATATGAAGCATATGTTGTACATAAAATTATGTAAATATTGTACATTAGTAAAATAATGTAAACATGTTAGTGGCACATTAAATATGAAGCATATATTGTACATAAAATTATGTAAATATTGTACATTAGTCAAATAAATATGTATACATGTTATATTAGTGGTACATTAAATATGAAGCAAAAATGGTATGATAAAGGTACATGAAATTATGTAAATTAATATATTACATATAATGTAGACATGTAATATTAGTGGAACAATAAATATGACGTAAATAGGGCACAGTAAAGGTACATACATTTAAATTATTGCTGTGATTTAGTAAATTAAAAATGTAAACATGGCATATTAGTTGTACATTAAAGATGTAAATACTGTATATTAATAAATTAAATATAATTTAAAAAGTTTATATTAGTGGTACATTAAATATGAAGTAAATATCATACAATAAAAGTACATAAAATGATGCAAATAATGTACATTAGTAAAATAAATATAATGTGAACATGTTATATTAGTGGTGCATTAAATATGAATTAAATATGGTACAATAAAGGTACATAAAATAATGTAAATAATGTACATTAGTAAAATAATGTAAACATGTTATATTAGTGGTACATTAAATATGAAGTAAATATGGTACAATAAAGGTACATCAAATGATGTAATTACTGTTATTTACTAAATTAAAATTAAAGTAAACATGGTATATTACTGGTACATTAAATATGACGTAAATATGGTAAAATAAAGGTACAATAAATGCTATAATTACTGTAATTTAGTAAATTAAAATTAAAGTAAACATGGTATATTACTGGTACATTAAATATGAAGTAAATATGGTACAATAAAGGTACAATAAATGCTATAATTACTGTAATTTAGTAAATTGAAAATAAAGCAAACATGATTTATTAATGGTACATTAAATATGAAGCATATATTGTACATAAAATTATGTAAATATTGTACATTAATAAAATAATGTAAACATGTTAGTGGCACATTAAATATGAAGCATATATTGTACATAAAATGATGTAGATATTGTACATTAGTAAAATAAATATGTATACATGTTATATTAGTGGTACATTACATATGAAGCAAATATGGTATAATAAAGGTACATGAAATTATGTAAATTAATATATTACATATAATGTAGACATGTAATATTAGTGGAACAATAAATATGATGTAAATAGGGCACAGTAAAGGTACAAATATTTATATAATTGCTGTGATTTAGTAAATTAAAAATGTAAACATGGCATATTAGTTGTACATTAAAGATGTAAATACTGTATATGAATAAATTAAATATAATTTTAAATGTTTATATTAGTGGTACATTAAATATGAAGTAAATATCATACAATAAAGTACATAAAAATGATGCAAATAATGTACATTAGTAAAATAAATATAATGCAAACATGTTATATTAGTGGTGTATTAAATATGAAGTAAATATGGTACAATAAAGGTACATAAAATGTAAATAATGTACATTAGTAAAATAATGTAAACATGTTATATTAGTGGTACATTAAATATGAAGTAAATATGGCACAATAAAGGTACATCAAATGATGTAATTACTGTTATTTACTAAATTAAAATTAAAGTAAACATGGTATATTACTGGTACATTAAATATGACGTAAATATGGTACAATAAAGGTACAATAAATGCTATAATTACTGTAATTTAGTAAATTAAAATTAAAGTAAACATGGTATATTAATGGTACATTAAATATGAAGCATATATTGTACATAAAATTATGTAAATATTGTACATTAATAAAATAATGTAAACATGTTAGTGGCACATTAAATATGAAGCATATATTGTACATAAAATGATGTAAATATTGTACATTAGTAAAATAAATATGTATACATGGTATATTACTGGTATATTAAATATGAAGTAAATATGGTACAATAAAGATACATCAAATGATGTAATTACTGTTATTTTTTAAATTAAAATTAAAGTAAACATGGTATATTACTGGTACATTGAATATGAAGTAAATATGGTACAATAAAGGTACACTAAATGCTATAATTACTGTAATTTAGTAAATAAAAAATAAAGCAAACATGATTCATTAATGGTACATTAAATATGAAGTAAATATGGTACAATAAAGGTGCATAAAATGATATTACTGTAATTTAGTAAATACAAAATAAAGTAAAAATGGTACATTACTGGTACATTAAATATGAAGTAAACATGTACAATAAAGGTACATAAAATAATGTAAATATTGTACATTAGTAAATTAAATAAATGAGTTTCTCGTTTGAAATTTTCTGTCACAAGTTTTTTTTTTAACCTATTTTCACGTCCTGCTCGACAGGGCGTGTGCCATGGCGGCGCTTAAAGACGTGTGCGACTACTTCACCATAGAGCAGGGCCAGGTGGTGGTGAGTGATGTCATCCGTCATGTGACCTCACTGTTTCAATAACTGCCAGCACGGTGCGATACAACCGTCAATTGTTTACATCGTAACTGCGGCAACTAGAGTGAACACCAAAGTACTGTAAATGAAAAAACGGTACCACTGCTATTTTTACAGTAAAATACTGGCGACTGAGCTGCAAGTTGTTGTTTTTTTTTTTTATATGAAATCCGACAATATTTTACTGTAAATGTAAAATAAAACGTAGCACATTTATTTTTACAGTAAAATTCTGGCAACTGATCTGCCAGTTTGCAACTGTAAAATCTACTGGCATTTTTTACGGTATAGTACAATATAAAAATGGCTATCGTTCGATACAACCGTCTATTGTTTACATCGTAATATTCACATTGAAACTGCGGCCACTGGATTGAACACCAAAGTACTGTAATTGAAAAAACGGTACCACTGCTATTTTTACAGTAAAATACTGGCAACTGAGCTGCAATTTTTTTTTAAATTTTATCTGAAATCTGAAGTTTTTTACTGTAAATGTAAAATAAAACGGTAGCACATTTATTTTTACAGTAAAATTCTGGCAACTGATCTGCCGGTTTGCAACAGTAAAATCTACTGGCATTTTTTACGGTATCTTTCGATACAAACGTCTATTGTTTACATCGTAATTTTCATGGATGTCCAGAAACGGAAAGGACAATGGAAGCTAAACCAACAAAATCCAAAGAGAAATTGGTGCCAAAAAGAGGAACAATTTTGTTTGAATTTGATGTCAGACATCGACCAAACAATGGTAATTTTCTAAAAATGCAACACGTCTATACTTTAGTATCCCTTGAAGACACAACACGAAGAACAGTACAGATACGGTGTTAAAATGCCACAGAATAGAATGTCCTGAGATTACAATGACCTGGATGAATGACAATATCCACAGACATCTTGCTCAACAACATTGTAACGTTACCGCCAAATCATGACATAACGAAAAGAAAGCCGCATCAAACAGATTCTAAAGTACCAGTAGAGTGGAAAAACCATATTTTTATACATACATACACATAAATACATATATACATACATTTATATATATATATATATATATATATATATATATATATATATATATATATATACATTTTATATATATATATATGTATACATACATATATATACATACTGTGTATATATATATATATACACTTATGTATGTATATATATATATATACACATGTATATTAACATATACACATATGTGTATATATATATATATATATATATATACACACACACGTGTATATATATACACATTCTCGATTCAAAAATGATATTTTTCCGATTCAAAACAAAAAAGAGAATGTATGACATATATATACATACATATACATATACATATATATATATTAGGGATGTCCGATAATGACTTTTTGCCCATATCCGATATTGTCCCACTCTTTAATTACCGATACCGATATTAACCGATATCAACAGATACATGCAGTCGTGGAATTAACACATTATTATGCCTAATTTGGACAACCGGGTATGGTGAAGATAAGGTACTTTTTAAAGAAATTAATAAAATAAGATTAATAAATTAAAAACATTTTCTTGAATAAAAAAGAAAGTAAAACAATATAAAAACAGTTACATAGAAACTAGTAATTAATGAAAATGAGTAAAATTAACTGTTAAAGGTTAGTACTATTAGTGGACACAATCATGTGTGCTTACGGACTGTATCCCTTGCAGACTGTATTGATATATATTGATATATAATGTAGGAAACAGAATATTAATAACAGAAAGAAGTGTGTATCTTGTGATTTTAATAATAATAAAAAAAAAAAAAACGATACCGATAAAAAAACGATACCGATAATTTCAGATATTACATTTTAACGCATTTATCGGCCGATATCGGCCTGCCGATATTATCGGCCGATAATATATATACATACATACATATACATATATATATATATATACACATACATACATATATATATATATATATATACACATATGTATGTGTATGTATATATATATATATATAAATATATATATATATATATATATATATATATATATAAATATATATATATATATATATATGTATACATATATATATATATGTATGTGTATATATACATATATACATACATATATATATATATATATATACACACATACATACATATATATTTATATATACATATATATTTATATATACATACATATATATATACATACATACATATATATATTTATATATACATACATAGATATATACACATACATATATATATATACATACATATATATATATACATACATACATATATATATACATACATATATATATATATACATACATATATATATATATATATATACATATACACATACATATATATATACATACATATACAGTATATACTGTATATGATTTATGACACTGAAAGACTTGCAAAGTTTGCGAATGAATAGATATGATCAAAATAGTATCAATCTGACGAACATTCCCGAGCCATTTTGATAGAAAATGAGCAAGCCAGTCATGTGATCTGTGACGTAGAGGAGGAACCACGGATCCCTTCCCCATCAACAACAATGCTATTCAAGCCGACTTTGTGAGCGCCAACGACGATTTATTTACGACTTAGGATGCATAGAATAAGAAAATCGTGGTCTTGTCTTACATAGATTGTCAATGATAAACAGCACATCTCTTTACAATGTTTGCGAAATTCATGCATGACTGGTTTGCTGACGCGGTCGGAGTGCAGAAGCGTTCCCATACAGACGTCATCCCACCCCGAATCTACAGAAATTGCCCAAATTTTACGGAGCGGAATATTCAAAATGGCCGTCTGAAATTGTGGCATCTTGTGATGTTTAGGGAGTATTTTCACATACTTACAATTAGTTATGGTTTAACGGGTACAATGAAACACAATTAAGTATATAAGTCAACTTGTTTTTCCACTCTACTGCTACTTTAAGAAACACTCAAAGAAATCAAGAATATGAATTGTGGTAGTCGTCAAGTTTCATTTTTAGGTCAATCTGAGTCAAAATATCATGGAACCACTCATTCCTGAGCAAAAAAATATGGAAGAAACCAAAAATACTCCAACACACCAGTCGTACTTTGTTGCACCACCTCTGGCTTGTATAAGATCTTGCAGTCTGTGAGGCGTGGACCTAACGAGTGACAACAAAACTCTTCATCAATCTTGCTCCAATTTTCTCTGATTGCTGTTGTCAGATCAGCTTTGCAGGTTGGAGTCTTGTTAGGGACCTTGAGTATCTTTTTTCAAGGAAAGTTTTTACAGTTTTTGCTCCTTGGCAAAATGCATTATCATCTTGAAAAATTATGTCATCATCCCCGAACATCATTTCCATGGATGAAATAGGAGACCTGTCCAAAATGTTCATGAAAACGTGTGCATTTATTGAAGACGTAATGACAGCCATCATTACCTGACATGCAGCCCATATCATCAATGACTATGGAAATGTGCATCATGTTTTCTTCAGGCAGTCGTCTTCAAAAATCCCATTGGACTGGCACCAAACAAAAGTTCTAGCATCATCACCTTGTCCAATGCAGATTCACAATTCATGACTGAATAGGACTTTCATCCAGTCATTCATAGTCCACCATTGCTTTACCTTAGCCCATTGAAACATAGTTTTTCTACGTTTAGATGTCAATGACGGAGCTCATTTAGCTTTTCTGTATTTAAGTTGTGGTGAATTGTACCGTGTAGCATTTTCTTATATGATTGTGAGCTAGCATGTGTTGGTATTTGGTCACAGAATCCTTTAGAGGATTGTTCTACTAAGGAAATATGCCCTTAGATAGCTTCAAAAGTGCACATGTCCATCACAAGCTCTCCAGAGAGTGGTGGCTGTTGCCCCCAGGAAATTGGAATCCTAAAGGAATGCAGGTTTGAATTTTAAGAGTGATAATAAAAAAACTTTAGCAACATCTGATAGGACGCCCCCACAGGTAGGAGTAGAGGATAGGTGTCCGAGGTCACCGGACTCCAACTGACCAAAGGAATAATGTCAGGAAAAGATTGACTGGCCAGCTCCAAGGCTAGAGTTACAAAGAGTGGGGGTCTTCGGGAAGGGGTATTTAGTCACTGTGGTCCGAGAGGACATCAGAAGAGTAGTCAGGCCCATACTCTATCTCCTGGAAGCTGCAGCTCCAGTCTGGGGCTCGCTGAAACAAATAAAGCTTGTTTTTTGACGATTCCTCGTTGGCGTCTTCTTGGCTACCCATCACACGACCAACAAATATACAACAAAGTCCTATTTCTTTTAGGCACTTTCTTACAGTTTCGTCACAGACGGTGACTCCAGTTTCCTCCCATTCGTTCTTCTTTTGTGCATTTTTCTGTTTTCAAGACATAATGCTTGAAGTTCTCTGATGTTTTCCTTGGTCTACCAGTATGCTGGCCTTTTCCAACCTTCCCATCTTGTTTGTACTCGGTCCAGATTTTAGACACAGTGGACTGTGAACAATCAACATTTTGCGACGCTGCGTGAGGATTTACCTTCTTGAAGGACTTTGATGATCTTCTCCTTTGTTTCAATTGACACTTCCCTTGTTGGAGCCATGATTCATGTCAACCCACCTGGTGCAACAGCTCTTCAAGGTGTGAACAGACTAATGAACAGATTTCGATGCAGGCGTTAGCCTTGAAAATTGAAATTCATAGGGTGGTTCCATCATGTTTTGTCAGATTTGAGTGATTCCATAATTTTTTTTTACTCTGCTTGATCTAAAAATGAAACTGTTCCCGACTACCACAATTTATATTTTATGATTGATTTTAATTTGTTGTTACATGTATGTTATCTCCTTTTTTCTACAAAACCAAACCATATGAACATCGTCCACGTCTGCTGATGTCACCATTTTTGCCAGTGGTTGTACCAGGACCACAGATTCAATGTACTGAATAGACTACGCAGATCAGACGGACAAGTTAGCAACTCGATCCCTAGACGTGAACTGACCTTCACCAGACTTCCGGAAATCATTTTGTGCATCGTATGTGAGAAAACCGAACCATGTGCAGAGTCTGCTTTTTTGTTTTCATGTTCACTTCAGGTTTTCGATGCCACCAACACCACACCAGAGCGCAGGGAGCTCATCCTCAGCTTTGCAAAGGAGAACGGCTACAAGGTTTGTTTAGTCCACACGAACACGGCTCCGCAAACCTAACAATTGTTTTGTAACACAACATGGCTCCTTCAGGTTTTCTTTGTGGAGTCCATCTGTGACGATCCTCAGATCATTGCTGAGAATATTAAAGTGAGTCGGCTTCGCGTGTCTGTGCACATAATCTGGACTAGAACTGAACATTTTTTTAAACTTTTTTTACATAAGCAAGTGAAGCTGAGCAGTCCCGACTATGTCAACTGCGACAAAGACGAGGTCGTGGCCGACTTCCTGAAGAGGATCGACTGTTACAAGCAGACTTACGTGGCGCTGGACGACGACAAGGACAGGTAGCCTCCGCAGTATTTTGTTTCTTATCATATTAATCAGAAAATAGTCTTTCACTTGCTTAATCAATAGCAGTGCCATTGATTAAAAGCTGCAAAAGCAATTAAGAGGGAAATATACGCAGTTTACTAATCTTCCAATCAGATTGCGTTGTCATCTGGGTCGTTCACAGCCACGTAAACAGCCAGTAGGGGCTACGCTATGTAGGAACTGCAAAGATTACGATAAACTCTGATGTAATAACTAAAAATAAAAATATATAATATGAGTAAAATGTAAACATATATATATATATATATATATATATATATATATATATATATATATATATATATTTACACTGCAAAAACTGAAATCTAAGTAAGATTAAATATCTCAAATAAGGGTGATATTAGTTTATTTTCTGTCTGATACGGTAATTCTTCTCACTAAGCAGATTTTATGTTAGTGTTTTACTTGTTTTAAGGGTTTTGGTCCTAAATGATCTCAGTAAGATATTACAGCTTGTTGCTGATATTTTATGAGCTATATTGAGTAAAACATGCTTGAAACTAGAATATCAACTGTTGCAAAGCTGTGCCATCAACACTCAAGTATAAAACTACTTTTTTAAAGTAATAATTTCTTATTTCAAGCATGAAAAAAAAAATCATGATGCCGAGCACATATAATTATGTCAAGATAATGGCACTAGCATTTAAGAATATTTTTTCAACATATTGAGCAAAAAGGTCTCTTTTTTTTCTACTAAGAAAAGTGCACTTGTTATTAGTGAGATTATACTTATTTTAATGTATTTTTGGGTTCATTGAGGTTAGCTAATTTACTTGTTTTGGAAAGTCTTGACAAGCCGAATTTTCTTGTTCTATTGGCAGATAATTTTGCTTAGTTCAAATAAAATACCCCTAATTTCTGTATTTTTTTCTCCTTGTTTTTGAACACTGACTTTTTGCAGTGTAAATAAAGGGGACCACAAAACAATGGCATTATTGGCTTTATTTTAACAAAAAATATTCGGATACATTAAAACTGTGTTTTTTTATTGCAATTTTGTCCTTAAATAAAATAGTGAACATACTAGACAACTTGTCTTTTAGTAGTAAGTAAACAAACAAAGGCTCCTAATAAGTCTGCTGACGTATGCAGTAACATATAGTGTCATTTATCATTCTATTATTTTGTCAACATTATGAGGGACAGGCTATAAAAAATACTTATTCTACTTGTTCATATACTGTAATATCTGCTTATTTTCTGTTTCAACATGTTCTATCTACACTTCTGTTAAAATGTAATAATCACTTATTATTCTGTTTGATACTTTACATTAGTTTTGGATGATACTACAAAACAAACTGTAAAAATTGATTACTATTCTACGGTACTTGTTCATTTACTGTTAATATCTGCTTATTTTCAATTTCAACATGTTCTATCTACACTTCTGTTAAAATGTATTAATCACTTATTCTTCTGTTGTTATATACTTTACATTAGTTTTGGATGATACCACACATTTAGGTATCGATCCGATACCAAGTAGTTGCAGGATCGTACATTGTCATAATTTAAGTTCTCATGTGTGAAGGGACGTATTTCCTGAGTTTATGAATATTATATGATTGTCTTTAAAAAAAGAGAGAAATATATTGATGTAATCATAGTAGTATCGACTCGATACGCTGTTGTACTTGGTAACAGTACAGTGGATGTCAGGTGTAGACCCACTCATGGCGTTTGTTTACATTCAGGCGTGCTATCTTTTGTTAGCGGTGACGCCGGCGAGCTATTGCATCCTCCTGTGTAGTGAAGCATGTTTAGCTATTCCTCATCCTGCAGGCATGATACTTGTAAGAAACTCACTTTGTCGCCAGGGAGGCGAGGATTGTAGCTAAAACACTGCTGACTGTGGATGGATGTTAGCTACTAACTAGCTATCTATGTCTTAAAGCAACTCTTCCTGAGGGCGTTTCAGCGTTATAACTTCACCTTTATCTTTTACACCAAAATGCGTCCATTCTCCCTTTTCTGTCTACACACTGTGTCTGCTTGTAAGTACTCATTGTGTGTGCGCTGCCGAACATGCTCCTCTGCTCCCAAAACCAGCAATGTCACGACATGACATCATGCTCGGGAACCGGTACTTTTCAAACGGAGTGTAGTACCGTTTTTGATGCATTAGTACCGCGATACTATACTATACTATACTATACTACACTTTTCTTGTATGTATGTGTTTGTGTATATGTGGGCTTATGTATATGTGTGTGGGTGTATTAATGTGTATATATGTGTGGATGTGTATGTTTATATGTATATGCATATGTGTGGAAATGTGTGTATGTGTATGTATATGTATATGCATATATGTATGTGTGCATGTATGTGTATATGAATGTGTAGGTGTGTGCATGGGTGTGGATGTCCGGTGGCTCAATTGGCCTGGCTGTGGATGAGTTGGGGTAGGTGGGTTGGTGGCCTCGGTGGTAGCCGGGGGTGTGCGTTGTTGTGGTTTACGGGGTCGGTCGCTTTTTTGTTTTGGTTTCGGCGGCCGCGGGTGTTTACGCTGCGGACGGGCGGTGGTGGTGATGGTTGCTGCGGTGATACCAGCGGTTGGCATCGCTGTGTTGGGTTGGAGTGGTTGGGGGACTGTGGTTGGTGTCTGTGCGCTTGTGGGGTTGTGGGGATGGCTGGCGTTGGCTTGCCGGCTGGTTTGGGGGCTGGCAGGCGGACGGGATGCATTGGCTTCTTCCCCCGTTGGGGGGCTCCTTCCCCTGGCCGGGACTCGTATGGGCACGTTGCTGTGTGGATGGCCGGGATGCGGTGTTTGCATTGGGCGTGGGGGCTGTGCGGTTTCTCTGCGTTTGGTTGCCGGTATGGGCTCTGCAGGGTTGGGTTGGGGCGGGCGGGGGCTGGCTTTGTTTGGCGGGGGGAGGGGCTCGCGTGGCGTCACGTCAAAGTGGTCTGGTGTGGGTCACGGGCTGTGGCGGGGGGTGGCGGCCTCCTGGCCGTAGTTCCTGGTTGTCGGCCGCGTGGACTGGGGGGATGTCCGGGCCCTCTACTCCTCCTACTTATAGCGCACACAGTCACACATATATAGGACTTTGGGGATTGTCCTGCGGGGAGGCATGGCGGGGGGTTGAGGATGCCTCCAATGGGGCTCCAGTCCTCCTTTCTTGTCCCCTGCTCGTCCATCCCTCAATCTTAGCTGCATATTAGACACTTAGGATTTGGGGGGCTTGGTTTGGTTGGGACCCACCATGACCTTGATGTCCCCCAATTTTAATCGCATTATTAGTTCCCACAAGCATACATATCTCACTCACGCTACAGTACACACATCAATAGGGACTGGAGGTCGGCTGTAACGGCTGACCTCCTAATTTTAACTACACAGTAGACACTCTGGGGGCCTTGTACACATGCATGGGGGGTTTGGGGTTCGGCGCACCCCTCATTGCCTCGTCGGCCGGCGGGGACTGCGGTCTGGTGGCCTGCCAGGCTTTTATTCATTTATTATTGTTATATATATATTTTTTATTTTTAATGTATTTATTATTTTTATTTTTATTATTACTCATTTTTATTTTATTTTATTTTTTAAATTTTATTTTTTATTTTATTTTTTTATTTTTATTTTATTTCATTTTTTTTTAATCTTATTATTTATTTGTGTGTGGCGTCGCGCGGGTCTCACTTCCTGTTGGATGGGGTCCGTGCCCGTGTGGCCCGACCTTGCGCTGTGGGGTCTCTGTTGGTGACTTGGTGTGGTGGCGGCGCAGCCCCCGTGTCTGGTCTGGATGCTGTGTCCCGGTTGTTTGGGCGGTGGTGTGTTTGTGCGGGTTTGGGTTGGGGTGGGGGGCCTTTTGGTTGGGGGGGTTGTTGGTGTCTCTTGTTTGCGTGTTGGCGTTCGGGCTGACCGGCGGGCTGGCGCCGGCTGGTCTCCGTGGCCCTGGTGGCGTGTGGTTGCTGGTCGCAGTTTTTCTTTGATCGCTTTAATTTGATTGGCTGGTGCTGGCTGTCTGGGGTTATTGCGGCTGCTGTTTCTGCTGCCGTTTGTTTGTGGTGTGGGCGCCCGTGGCTGCTGGGTCTGGTGCAGGGGTGTGGCTGATGTTGTGACTGGTGGCAGCGCGCGCGCGTGATGGCTGTCGGGGCTGACGAACTGTGTATATGTATGTATATGTGTGTGTATGTATGTATGTTTATATATGTGTATGTGTACATATGTGTATGTATATGTATATATGTGTATGTGTGGGTATGTATACGTGTATGTGTGTATGTGTATGTGTATGTGTGTATGTATGTATGTATGTATATTTCTGGGGGTACGCTCTGGGCCTGCCTGTCAGACGGGGGTCGACGCCTCAGGCTACTGCATCCGAACTGCGTGTCTGGAGCTCCTGGGTCCCGCTGTCCATCCCTTCCGGGTGCCCGTCTTGGTTGGGGCCTGTTGGGCCTAGTCCCTGCGTCTATTGTGGTAGCTTGGTGCTGCAAGGTATTCCGAGGTGCTGCGAGTCGGCCAGTTGCTGGGGTAGTGACCTTGTTTGTCAGCATGTCTGTGATCTTCTTTTAATTCTTTTTTTTTTAAATTTAATTAATTTATTTATTTATTTATTTATTTATTTTTAAAATATATTTTATTAATATTATTTTTTTAATTTTTCCCCTCCCTCAGGGGGGGGGCTCGGCGGGGCGGTTGCTGGTTGTTCCATCTCCATCGTTGGGGTCCCTGCGGGTGGGGTGGGTGGTTCCCGTGGCCCTGTGCCTGGGTGGTCCTGCGGCGGCCGGTTTGGGTGGGGTGGCCGGGGGCTGGCCTCGCCGCGCTCTCCGGGGGTGGGGGGTGGGCTCGTGGGGGCCCGGTTGCCGGTGGGGCGGGGGCGGTCTTCCCGTCCGGTTGCGGGGAGTCTCTGGGTCCTTCGGGCGGGGCGTCTCGCCTTTCTGCCCGTGTGGGGTGTGGTCTCTCGCTGGCTTGGGGTCTGGCTGTCCCCTGCTTTTCTCGTGCCCTGTCCTCCGCCGGGTGCGTCTGTCTGCGGCCTGCTGCTGGCCCTTGTGGGCGGTACGGTGGGTCGGGCTCTGGGGTTCCTGTCGCTGGCCGGCTTGGCTGCGTGGGGGCGGTGGTCCCTGGTTCCCTGGGCACCACGCCTCCTGTTTGTGGGTTGGGCTCTCGGGGGTGATGGGGCCGTGCTCTGGCTCCCACGCACTCTGGGAGTCGAATGTATTGTACATGCAAATTCACGTATGCTCACATACGTACATAGGTACCTACGCTCCCACATACATACACAAATACAGTACATATTTACCTACCTAATGTTCGTACATCCACACGCACATTCAATATACAAACATACACATACACATACTGTACATATACATTCACTGTACAAACACATATACACATTCTGTACATATACATTCATTGTACAAACACATATACACATTCTGTACATATACAAGTACATATGCATACTTACACTCATGCACATAATCACGTTTCATCAAACATATATTAACGTTGTTGCCCTAGGGTAAACTGGGTGTAACACATGGCACACTGACAAAGCTTAACCTATTGTGACTATAACAATCTACAAGGTTTATGTAGGTTGCTTCTCTTTCTCCCCCTCCATTTTTCTGCATTCTTTCGTATCTCAAGTTATCATTACGTATATGTATTGTTGCATTTAAACAACTGTATTGTTGATAATAAAGGTAAATTATTGGTATTGTTCATTATCAATAGCGCTATTTCTATTGGTATTTGTATTGATCCATTTGTAGTGTAATAATGCTCATTGTCATTTCTGTATTATTTTTTATTTTTCGCTAACTGCTTATTTGCTATTACTTTTACCATCATATTTGTACATGTCATATTTGCTGATGTTGCTCTATTGTTGTTGTTGTTGTTGTTTGCTGTTGTTGTTTTTGTCTCTCTGTCTAATCCCCCTCTTGTCCCCACAATTTCCCCCTCTGTCTTCTTTTTTTTTCTCTTTCTATCCCCTCCTGCTCCGGCCCGGCTGCACTAAATGATAATATAAATACATTTAATAAAGTCAAATACAAATAAGGCAACAAGAGAAGTATCCTACACTTCTCTTTTGTAAAGTAAATCTGAACAGCCGACATGGGCATCTACATCAACTATATGATTTGCCTGAGAAGCTGGACAGGACATAAAAAAAAAAAAAAATTAAAAAAAAAATTAAAAAAAAAAAAAAGTACCGCGATACTATACTAGTACCGGTATACCGTACAACCCTAATATATACACATACTGTATATATATGTGTGTATATTAGGGGTGTAACGGTACGTGTATTTGTATCGAACCGTTTCGGTACGGGGGTTTCGGTTCGGTTCGGTTCGGAGGTGTACCGAACGAGTTTCCACTAAGCTAAAGTCTTAACAAGCTGCTTGGCTTCGTTCTGCCTGTCTCTGTCAGTCCTCTACACAGCACCCAGCATTGTCCCACCCACACAACCATCTGATTGGTTACAAACAGAGCGGTAACAGCCAATCAGCAGTGCGTATTCAGAGCGGTAACAGCCAATCAGCAGTGCGTATTCAGAGCGGTAACAGCCAATCAGCAGTGCGTATTCAGAGCGGTAACAGCCAATCAGCAGTGCGTATTCAGAGCGCATGTACTCAGTGCTACAGCATCCTGATGAGCAGATAGGTGTTTAGCAGGTAAGCATCAGGCAGCGGACTCTCCTCAAATTATAATAAACACCTCCCAGTCAACTACTAGTAACATCACTATGAGCCCGTTAACGTTCTAGAAACAAACGGCAGCTCAGCTCGCTCGCTGTCCTGGCTTGAGGTGAAGGCTAATTAGCTTTTAGCGTAACGTTAGCTCATTTTGCGGTGTGTGTGTTACGGACAGCAAAGCCCTGTCTGTGTTGATAAATGGCTTTGGCTTTGCATAGTAGAGTTTTAACTTGCACTTACAGATGTAGCGACCAACTGTATTACTGACAGTGGTTTTCTGAAGTGTTCCTGAGCCCATGTGGTGATATCCTTTACACACTGATGTTGCTTTTTGATGCAGTACCGCCCGATGGATCGAAGGTCACGGGCATTGCTGCTTACGTGGAGTGATTTCTCCAGATTCTCTGAACCTTTTGATGATACTACGGACCGTAGATGGTGAAATCCCTAAATTCCTTGCAACAGCTTGTTTAGAAATGTTGTTCTTAAACAATTTGCTCACGCATTTGTTGACAAAGTGGTGACCCTCGCCCCATCCTTGTTTGTGAATGACTGAGCATTTCATGGAATCTACTTTTATACCCAATCATGGCACCCACCTGTTCCTAATTAGCCTGTTCACCTGTGGGATGTTCCAAATAAGTGTTTGACAAGCATTCCTCAACTTTCTCAGTTGTTTTTGCCACTTGTGCCAGCTTTTTTTAAACATGTTGCAGGCATCAAATTCCAAAAGAGCTAATATTTGCAAAAAATAAAGTTTACCAGTTGGAACATTAAATAGCTTGTCTTTGCAGTCTATTCAATTGAATATAAGTTGAAAAGGATTTGCAAATCATTGTATTCTGTTTTTATTTACCATTTACACAACGTGCCAACTTCACTGGTCTTGGGTTTTATAGATGAAACTGCTTTTTAGAGTGACTGAGCTGAAGTCGCACACGGTGTTTGTCGTCCCGACAGGAACTTGTCCTACATCAAGATCTTCAACGTGGGCAGCAGGTATTTGGTGAACCGGGTCCAGGACCACATCCAGAGCAGGATCGTCTACTACCTCATGAACATCCACGTCACGCCGCGCTCCATCTACCTGTGTCGCCATGGCGAGAGCGAGCTCAACCTGGTGGGTCGCATCGGAGGAGACTCGGGGCTGTCGGCTCGTGGCGCCAAGGTAAATAACCTCACTTTGCGTTGGTCAAGCGGTCGGTCTCGTTAAGACTTGATCTCTGGTCAGTTTGCCAGCGCTTTGGGAACATACCTGCGGAAGCAGTGCATTAGCGAGCTGAAGGTGTGGACCAGCCACATGAAGAGGACCATCCAGACTGCAGAAGCTCTGGGGGTTCAGTACGAGCAGGAAAGCTCTCAATGAGATCGATGCTGTGAGTAGAAACCAGGCAGACATTTTTACTCTGTTCCTCCCCTTGGTGGCTTCATGCACGTCCATGTTGGCTTTCAGGGGGTCTGCGAGGACATGACCTATGAGGAGATCCAGGAGAATTATCCCGAAGAGTTTGCACTGCGAGACCAGGACAAGTACCGCTACCGCTACCCTAAAGGAGAGGTGAGCCTCGTACATCGACAACTTTTCACCTCAGTTCTGTTCTTTTCTTTACATAATTTTATGTACCTTTATTATTCCATATTTTATATTTTATTTATACTAATATACCATGTTTACATTAGATCTAATTTACTTATGTACACTATTGACTTCATTTTATGTACCTTTATTCATCCATAATTATTTCATATTTAATGTACCACTAATACACCATGTTTATATTATATTTAATCTACTTGTGTACAGTATTGACATCATTTTATGTACCTTTATTATACTATAATTATTTTATATTTAATGTATACTAATATACCATGTTTACTTTAGACCTAATTTACTTATGTACAGTATTGACATCATTCTATGTACCTTTATTATTTCATATTTATTGTACCGTATTTTCCGCACCATAAGGCGCCCTGGGTTAAAAGCCGTGCCTTCAATGAACGGCATATTTCAAAACTTTGTCCACCTATAAGCCGCCCGGTGTTGTAAGCCGCATCTAACTGCGCTAAAGGAATGTCAAAAAAAACAGGTCAGTCAAACTTTAATAATATATTAAAAACCAGCGTTCTAACAACTCTGTTCACTCCCAAAATGTACGCAAATGTGCAATCACAAACATAGTAAAATTCAAAATAGTGCAGAGCAATAGCAACATAATGTTGCTCGAACGTTAATGTCACAACACACAAAATAAACATAACGCTCACTTTCTGAAGTTATTCTTCATTCATAAATCCCTCGAATTATTCTCCTTCGTTGTCCGAATTGAAAAGTTGGGCGAATGTGGGATCCAAAATGTCGTCTGGCGCTGTCTCCCTGTCTTGGTGAACGTCACGTGTGTTCGCCTTCTGTCATCCACTGTTCCCACGCAGTTAGCAGTCTAGCTTCGAATGCCCTGTTGACACCAATATCTAGCGGCTGGAGGTCTTTTGTCAATCCACCCGGAATGACGGCGAGTAATGAATTAAGCGCGTAAGCGTGTCTCTTAATGTGATGTTATTAGCTAGCAAATATAACAACTACGGTACCACTAATACACCATTTTTATATTATTTAATTTATTAATGTACAGTATTTACATAATTGTATGCATCTTGTTACTCATATTTACTTCATATTTAATGTATCACTAATAGACCATGTTAATATATTTACTAATGTACAGTACTGACATTTTATGTACCTTTATTATACCACAATTTATTCATATTTTATGTACTACTAATATACCATGTTTACATTAGATCTAATTTGCTAATGTACAGTATTGACATAAATTCATGTACCTTCATTATACCATAATTATTTCATATTTATTGTACCACTAATACACCATGTTTATATTATATTTATTTACTAAAGTAGAGTATTTACATTTGACTGTCTGATTTTGGCGGTCCGCTCCCTGTACGATCAGTGTCAGAGCTTGGTCCGCATTGCCGGCAGTAAGTCGGACATGTTTCCAGTGAGGGTTGGACTCCGCCAAGGCTGCCCTTTGTCACCGATTCTGTTCATAACTTTTATGGACAGAATTTCTAGGCGCAGTCAAGGCGTTGAGGGGATCCGGTTTGGTGGCTGCAGGATTAGGTCTCTGCTTTTTGCAGATGATGTGGTCCTGATGGCTTCATCTGGCCAGGATCTTCAGCTCTCGCTGGATCGGTTCGCAGCCGAGTGTGAAGCGACTGGGATGAGAATCAGCACCTCCAAGTCCGAGTCCATGGTTCTCGCCCGGAAAAGGGTGGAGTGCCATCTCCGGGTTGGGGAGGAGACCCTGTCCCAAGTGGAGGAGTTCAAGTACCACAGAGTCTTGTTCACGAGTGAAGGAAGAGTGGATCGTGAGATCGACAGGCGGATCGGTGCGGCATCTTCAGTAATGCGGACGCTGTATCGATCCGTTGTGGTGAAGAAGGAGCTGAGCCGGAAGGCAAAGCTCTCAATTTACCGGTCGATCTACGTTCCCATCCTCACCTAGGGTCATGAGCTTTGGGTTATGACCGAAAGGACAAGATCACGGGTACAAGCGGCCGAAATGAGTTTCCTCCGCCGGGTGGCAGGGCTCTCCCTTAGAGATAGGGTGAGAAGCTCTGTCATCCGGGGGGAGCTCAAAGTAAAGCCGCTGCTCCTCCACATCGAGAGGAGCCAGATGAGGTGGTTCGGGCATCTGGTCAGGATGCCACCCGATCGCCTCCCTCGGGAGGTGTTTAGGGCACGTCCGACCGGTAGGAGGCCACGGGGAAGACCCAGGACACGTTGGGAAGACTATGTCTCCCGGCTGGCCTGGGAATGCCTCGGGATCCCCCGGGAGGAGCTGGACGAAGTGGCTGGGGAGAGGGAAGTCTGGGCTTCCCTGCTTAGGCTGCTGCCCCCGCGACCCGACCTCGGATAAGCGGAAGAAGATGGATGGATATGTATCTTATTACTCATATTTACTTCATATTTAATGTATCACTAATAGACCATGTCAACAATATATTTACTAATGTACAGTATTTACATCATTTGATGTACTGTTCTTACCCCATATTAACTTTTATTTAATGTGCCAATAATACACCATGTTTACATTATATTTAATTCACTAATGTACAGTATTTACATAATTTTATGTACCTTTATTAACCCATATTTAATGCATCACTAATATGCCATGTTAACATTAGATTTAATTCACTAATGTACCCTATTAACTTAATTTTTCATGTACCACTAACATATTTACCTACCTTTAAAGTACCATATTTACGTTACATTAAACACCATATTTACTTAATGTACCACTAATACACATGATATTTACATCATATTTATATGACAAAATTATTATATACCTATGTTCCATATTTACCTCATTTAATCTACTAATGTACATTTATATCATTTTAATATACCTCTAAACACTATATTTACATGATATGTAGTTTAATAATGTACCATATTTACATGCTTCGATGTACCTCAAATGTATAGTATTTACACCACTTGAATTTATTAATGTACCCTTTAAGACTGTTTAATGTTGCTCTAATATACCGTATTTACACCACATTTTAATCTACTAATATACCATATTTACACATTTAATTGACTAATGTACCTTATCTATATTTTAATGTACCTGGTATATACCATATTTAGTGATTTTTAATGTCAATAATAATGCATATTTACATTGTTATACATAGTTCCACATTTTATCTAATGTACCTTATTTAAATAATTTTAGTGTATTCGTAATATACAATATTTACACATTTTTTATGTAACTAATATACCATATTTACATAATTTTAAATTCACTAATGTACCTTATCATTTTAATATACCCTTAATATACCATATTTACACATCTTTAATGCAACTTTTATGCCATATTTGCATTCAATGTTATTTACTAATGTTCCATATTTACATCATATTTAATCAAATGTACCTTATTTTTATCATTTTAATGTACCTGTATACCAAATGTACACATTTTTTATGTAACTAATGCACCATATTTACATTACATCATTATCATCATTTAGTGAACCATTAAAGTAACATATCTAATGTACCTCTAACAGTATGTTTGTACCTTATTTATGTAATTTACTAATGTCCCATATTTACATCACTTTTAATCTAGCAAATATAAATAGTTAAGGATGGATGGAATATACTAATGTACAATGTATACATTATTCAACGTACTGTACCTCTAATGCTCAGGTGTCAAACTCAAGGCCCGAGGGCCAATACTGGCCCGCCACATTATTTTATGTGGTCCGCGAAAGCCTGGAAATAATATGCGTTAAAAAAATGCTTAATCTTTTCTTACTAAATATATTTTTTATTTCTTTGACATTAAAAATCATCTTTTAAAATTAAATATTATCAAAATATTATATTATCATGTATTCCAAAAATATTTTTTTGTTAAAATAGAGATAAATATTGTACTTCAATATCTGCTTGATTTATGATTTCAAAGCAAATGGTCAATCAAATTGTAGACTGTAAAATTGACAATAGATTTTACGGTTAAATTCCGCCGACTGGGTTTTTTTTTTTCACCCTAAAATCAACTTTGGTATGTTTTTTTCCATATACATTAAAACATTAAAAAACAAATAAAAAAAACATTAGAACAAGATTTTTACGGTAAAAAAAAACTGTTGCTTAAATTTTACCGCTAAAAACAGTGGTATTGTTTTCCCATTCCATTCATTACAATTTTTTATATACAGTAAAAAAAAAAAAAAAACACTGCTTTTACTGTAAAATTCTAAGTTTTTTTTACCGTAAAATCAACTTTGGTACATTTTTTTTCAATATACATTAAAACATTAAAAAACAAATAAAAAAAACATTAAAACAAGAATTTTACGGTAAAAAAAAAACTGGAAGCTCTGTTGCTTAAATTTTACCGCTAAAAACAGTGGTATTGTTTTTCCATTCCATTCATTAAATTTTTTTATATACAGTAAAAAACAACAACACTGCTTTTACTGTAAAATTCTGAGGTTTTTTTACCGTAAAATCAACTTTGGTATGTTTTTTTTCCATATACATTAAAACATTAAAAAACAAATAAAAAAAACATTAAAACAAGAATTTTACGGTTAAAAAAAACTGGCAGCTCTGTTGCTTAAATTTTACCACTAAAAACAGTGGTATTGTTTTTCCATTCCATTCAATACACTTTTTTATATACAGTAAAAAAAAAAAAAAACACTGCTTTTACTGTAAAATTCTGTTGACTAAGCTGCCAGTTTTTAAAGTAAAATGTAAAACATTTTTTTTGCAGCTTATGTAAAAAATATATTGCTAATGTATTATATATATATATATATACCGTACATGTTGTCTATTACCATTATTGCTATGTTGTCTATTACCATTATTGGTATATTCAATACTCCTACATTGTTGATACAAATTATTGTTACAGCGTAATAATTATTGTTACCTGTGGTAATGCCACTATGATACAACATCTGTATTATAATCCTTGAACCAAGTAAGAGTGAAACTCATGTGAATAATCACTGAATGGAGAACTGGGGGTGGGATTAAATAAATGATCTTCTTCCCACTCCCTTTCAGGCAAAACTGGACAATCATGCATTATATTACCTTTTGCACTATATTAATGTATATTATTATGTGTTGTCAACTTTGTACTTCTTTATGTCATTACCTGAAATAAATAAATAAATGAAAAAATAAAAATGAAAATGTTAGTGTTGTCCCGATACCAATATTTTGGTACCGGTACCAAAATGTATTTTGATACTTTTCTAAATAAAGGGGACCACAAAAAAATTCATTATTGGCTTAATTTTAACAAATAAATCTTAGGGTACATTAAACACATGTTTCTTATTGCAAGTTTGTCCTTAAATAAAATAGTGAACATACAAGACAACTTTTCTTTTAGTAGTAAGTAAACAAACAAAGGCTCCTAATTAGTCTGGTGACGTATGCAGTAACATATTGTGTCATTTATCTACCTATTATTTTGTCAAAATTATTAAGGACAAGTGGTAGAAAATTAATTATTAATCTACTTGTTCATTTACTGTTAATATCTGCTTATTTTCTGTTTTAACATGTTCTAGCTACACTTTTGTTAAATTGTAATGAACACTTATTCTTCTGTTGTTTGGATACTTTCCATTAGTTTTGGAAGATACCACAAATTTGGGTATCGATCCGATACCAAGTAGTTACAGGATCATACATTGGTCATATTCAAAGTCCTCATGTGTCCAGGGACGTATTTACTGAGTTTATAAACATAATGATTTTTAAAAACGAAAGATGTTGTGATGCCAAAAAATATTGATGTAATCATAGTAGTATCGACTAGATACGTTCCTTCACTTGGTATCATTACAGTGGATGTCAGGTGTAGATCCACCCATGGCGTTTGCTTACATTTTAACGCCGGTGAGCTACGGTGTGTAGTGAAGCATGTTTAGCTATTCCTCGTCCTGCAGGGATGATACTTATAAGAAACTTTATTTGTCGCCATGGAGGCGAGGATTAGTGATTTAAAAGTAGCTAAAACACTGCAGACTGCGGATGGACTTTAGCCGCTAACTAGCGAGCCATGTCTTAAAGCACCTCTTCCTGAGGTTGTTTCAGTGTTATAACTTCACTTTTATCTTTAGTTTTTAAGCCAAAATACGTCCGTTCTCCCTTTTCTGTCTACAAACCGTGTCTGCTTGTAAGTACTCAGTATGTGTGCGCTGCCGAACATGCTCGTAAACCAGCAATGTCACAACGTGACGATGACGGGGGCGGGGACCCGGTACTTTTTAGAGGTGGTATAGTACCGAATATGATTAATTAGTATCACGGTACTATACTAATACTGGTATACCGTACAACCCTAATACATGTATGTTCATATATTACTCATTGTTAAAAGCGGCTCTCTGAAAAACGATGATACCAAAAAACATTTAAAAAAGATGGGAAGTCCTCAAAGGCTTATTTTGAAAATGTAATTTTGTTTGCAGATTATATGCAATCTGTTGTTGTGTTCCCTTATTTGAGTGTACATAAATGAAGGTGTGTGTTGCTGAGTCTGACTTGGACATAATCTGGACTGTACATAAATGCTTATTTTGAAAATGTAATTTTGTTTATAGATTATATCAATCAATGTTTATTTATACAGCCCTAAATCACAAGTGTCTCAAAGGGCTGCACAAGCCACAAGGACATCCTCGGTACAGAGCCCACATAAGGGCAAGGAAAAACTCACCCCTGTGGGACGTCAATGTGAATGACTATGAGAAACCTTGGAGAGGACCGCATATGTGGGTAACCCCCACCCTCTAGGGGAGACCGAAAGCAATGGATGTCGAGTGGGTCTGACATAATATTGTGAGAGTCCAGTCCACAGTGCAGTGTTTTTCAACCACTGTGCCGCAGCACACTAGTGTACCGTGAGATATTGTTTGGTGTGCCGTGGGACATTACCGTATTTTTCGGAGTATAAGTCGCACCGGAGTTTAAGTCGCACCTGCCGAAAATGCATAATAAAAAAGGAAAAAAACATATACCGTATTTTTCTGAGTATAAGTCGCACCAGAGTATAAGTCGCACCTGCCAAAAATGCATAATAAAGAAGGAAAAAAACATAAGTCGCGCTGGAGCCCGGCCAAACTATGAAAAAAAACTGCGACCTATAGTCCAAAAAATACGGTATAAGTCGCACTGGAGCCCAGCCAAACTATGAAAAAAAACTGACTTATAGTCCGAAAAATACGGTATATAATTTCACCTAATTGGGTTGAAATATTTTATGCAAACCAGTAATTATAATCCGCAAATAATGTGCCATTGTTGAGTGTATGTACTGTAGAGAGCTCGGCATATCAGTAGGTGGAAGCAGGTAGCTAATTGCTTTGATTTGATCACAACATGGTTTGTCGTAAACACAATATGCGGGAGGCAGCGTGCAGGTAAAAAGGTATCTAATGCTTCAACCAAAAATAAACAAAAGGCAAGTGCCGCTAAGAAAAGGCTTTGAAGCTTAGGGAAGGCTATGCAAAACGAAACTAAAACTGAACTGGCTGCAAAATAAACAAAAACAGAATGCTGGACGACAGCAAAGACTTACAGCGTCCACAAAGTACATCCGTACATGACATGACAATCAACAACAAAATAGGAGCGCTAGACAAGAACTAAAAACACCAAAAACCTAAAAATAAGTCAAGGTGTATGTGGCAGGTCGTGACAGTACACCTACTTTGAGACAAGAGCTATAGTGATGCATGCTTGGTTACGGTTTAAATTCATATCCAACAATTGCGAGAACGACTTTTTACTGTCAATATCGGCTGCCGAGTTTCATTTTTTAATGTTTTCTGCTGGTGGTGTACCTCCGAATTCTTTCAATGAAAAAAATGTGCCTTGGCTCAGAAAAGGTTGAAAAACACTGCCATAGTGGATCCAACATAATAGTAAGAGTCCAGTCCATAGTGGGGCCAGCAGCGCAGAGATGTTCCCAAACGATTAATCAATCAATCTGTTGTGTTCCCTAATTTTCAGTGTACATAAATGAAGGTGTGTGTGTTGCTGAGCCCGACCTGGACATAATCTGGACTGGACCTGGTTTTAAGAACCCTTTAAACAACCTAACTTCATTGACAACCTGGTCTGGTGAAGATAAGGTCCTTTTTAAAAAAAGAAAAAATAAATAAACATTTTCTTTAATAAAAAAGAAAGTAAAACAATATAAAAAATAGTAATTAATGAAAATGTTAGTGGACCAGCAGCACACACAATCATGTGTGCTTCAAGGACTGTATTGCTTGCAGACTGTATTGTTTTATATTGTAGGAACCAGAAATTTAATAACAGAAAGAAACAACCCTTTTGTGTGAATGAGTGTAAATGGGGGAGGGAGGTTTTTTGGGTTGGTGCACTAATTACAGTGTATATTGTGTTTTTTATGTTGATTTAATAAAAAAAAAAAAAAAAAAATAATAATAATAATAAAAAAAAGCGGCCCTCTGAAGGCAACCATAACTGCGATGTGGCCCTCAATAAAAACGAGTTTGACACCGCTGCTCTAATGCATCGCATTTACATCATTTTAATGCATCTCTAACACACAGTTACTTGAAGTGACTGATGTACCATATTTGTGGTTGTGTTCGCGCGTGCTAACCAGTCTTACGAGGACCTGGTCCAGCGCTTGGAGCCGGTCATCATGGAGCTGGAGAGGCAGGAGAACGTCTTGGTCGTCTGTCACCAGGCGGTGATGAGATGCCTGCTGGCGTACTTCCTGGACAAAAGTGCAAGTGAGAGCAAGTTAACCGTGATCGCGACAACTTGTGTTGTGTTTGTGGACTTATGCGCGCGTTGTGTTGTGTCAGACGAGCTGCCCTACCTCAAGTGTCCTCTTCACACCGTCCTGAAACTCACACCAGTGGCTTACGGTGAGTCATTTATTTATGACATCAATATCTACAGTATGTCCATGTTAAACCTTCCTAAAACGGTGCCATCATGGCACAGGGTGCAAAGTGGAGTCGGTCTTCCTGAACATCGAGGCTGTGAACACGCACCGAGACAAGCCGGTGGTGAGTGACCACATTTGTTTGTTTTTGGGGGGGTTTTTTAACTCCAGGAGGCTTTTCAATCAAGTGTACTTGTTTTGTCAGAACGTGGATGTGGACAGAGAATCGGAAGAGGCCCTGGAGACGGTACCAGAACACATCTAGATGGACAAGAACGCCAAAGACGAGCCAGTTTTGACAGGCGCCTGGTTCTTTTGTCTAAAACTACATGGATCTAATGAGACCATGTCAAGACCTCTGCCTTTACAAAGATAATAACACTCAAGAGAGATACTTATGTAACCAGCGACCAGTTATAACTTGCCGTTATGGCCTACAAAAACAGAGTCGTACAAAAACTGAAGCAATTTTTTCCCCATCAAAAATATTAATTAAAAAAACTTAACATGTTATAGAGCGGTGTTACTCAACCTTTTTGATTTCAGACTGACAGACTGAGTCACCAACCCTTGGGATTTTTTGGGCCCCCGATTCCGCTGAATGACATGCAGGCAAACGCACTAGTTTGTTGAGCGAAACGTTCGGCGAAAACGGTGATCAGAGCAAGATTTTGGAATAAATGAGCTCTGCTTCTTCCTACTCCTTTTCGGACTTGTGTTTTGCACATGATGTTCAATGTTACTTTTAGGCATGTTGCAAACTAAAACACTATAAACGCAGCGCAGGTGTACGAACGAATACATATCTGACACTGATTATTATATTTGTAAAGGCAGAACTTCTGATGCTGGCTCTCATGCGAGCCTGATAAAGTGCAGTCACAGGTGCTTAAAAAAAAGGTATATAAATGACCTTTACGTGAATATTCAAAGATGCACTTTATGAATGCTCAGGGATTACGTGACCTAGAAAGAAGACATTTCACACACCTGCATGAAAATCCTCATTTAGTTGCTCCCAGATAATTTAAGTAATCGATCCAGAGGCGGGGCATCAGTTACCATGGTGAAGCTGCAGTCCTGGCCCCGCTTAAATCGCGTGGCCCGTTTGATGCTTTAGTCTGCTGTGCTAATTCTGGGGAAGTACACACAGCAATAAAAGCACAATAAGATGCGGTCACATGACCCAATGCAGGAAATGGATGTTGCTTTTTAGACTGTTTACCGTTGGAAGTCGTGACGGAAACCAATCTGAGCCATAATCACGCCGACCGTCCTGAGACTCCATGTGCCTGAGATGAGGGTAAAAAAAAAAAGACGTAGCAAAGTCTATGCAATGTACAGTCTAGGACACAGGTGTCAAACTCAAGGCCTGCGGGCCAAATCTGGCCCACCACATCTATTATTTGGCCCTCGAAAGCCTGGAAATAATATGCGTCATTAAAGTACTTTATATTTTCTTAATGTATTCTTTTTTTCCATTTAGACAGCAAAAACATGTACTCAATGCAATCGCATATTTTTTTAAACATAAATATCAATTTAACAAATATATGATCATACATTCAGTGTTTTTGTTGAACAAGAAATAAATACTTTATCTGCTTGACTTATGATTTCAAAGCAAATTATTAGTCAAATTTCATAAATAGATTTTACAGCGACTTTATGAAATTTACCATGGTTTTACAGCATTTTACTGTACATGAAAAAAACAGTACCACTGCTATTTGACCATAAAATGCTGGAAACTGAGCTGCCAGTTTTTAACTGTAAAAAAGGGTGGTACTGTTTTGCTATTCACAATAGTACACGGTAAAATGTACAGTTGTCGTTTTTAACGGTAAAATCCGTCTAAGTTGCCAGAATTTCACTGAAAAAATGCAGTTTTATATTTACAGTAAAAAATACTATTGTACCGTGAAAAACATTGGTACCGTTTTTCCATTTACAGTAACATGCTGGGGAAAAAACTATTTTACAGTAACATTTTTGTGACTGACTTGTAAGTTTTTTACTGTAAAATGTAAAAAAAAAAGTTTTACATAAACAAATCCTCAAATGCTTAGGCAATCGTGTAATAATATCACTCAATTAAAACGAGTTTGACACCCTGGTCTTTTCGCGGTGCAATAACAAGCCTTTTAGTGAAGTGTCGTGTTCAGCCTTGTAGTGAAACTTATTTTCCTCAGATCTCTTGCTTGCTTTGCTGCATTTGAAACGTGTACAAACTGAAAAAAAAAAGGTCCAATGCGATGAACATGTCGGTGCAACCATTCAACACTTTTTATTCTCCACCAACACATCTGATGAAAGGATATCAAATATTAAAAGAATAAATAATGTATGCTGTTCAGTGTTTCCAACAAAAGTATGTGACATGTATGTGGAATTTTGTCCTCACTGTGAGAAAAAACATGTAGCCTCCAATAAAAGCAAGTAAAAAATAAGTGGCTTCATCTTTGGCTGCTGGTGCTGGCCTGACTGGGGGTTTGGCTGCCGTGAGCTTCTCTGTACTGCTGCGTCCAACTCTGGGGGTCCTGGTCGTGAAGCTGACGACACAACATCAGCAAGTCAGGTTTGAACAGAAAAGTCCAATAAAAAGCTGCAATAGAAGCGGAGCACACAAAGTTGTATACCGTATTTTTCGGACTGTAAGGCGCACTTAAAATCCTTTCATTTTCTCAAAAATCGACCGTGTGCCTTATAACCCGGTGCGCCTAATGTACGGAATATTTCTGGTTGTGCTTACCAACCTTGAAGCTGTTTTATTTGGTACATGGTGTAATAAGTATGACCAGTAAATGGCAGTCACACATTAGAGATATGTGTAGACTACAATATGACTCCAGTAAACACCAAAACTTTAAATGTTCCATTGAAAATATAGAACATTACACACGGTGCTCAAAAATCTGTCAAAATGTTTTAGTACGACTTTGGTATGATTGATTGTCAGAGCATTACGGCTACCAGACATACTGTGCTTCAACATACGGGTATTATTATGGTGTTACGGCTACCAGACGTACTGTGCTTCAACATACGGATATTATTATGGTGTGTGTGTATATAAAGGACCGCGAAATGACACCTATTAGCAGACATTATCTGGGGTTTTGTTTCGCGATATTATGCAAAACCAACTTTTCTTACCTTCTGATGTGTATTTGGGATCGCACATCCGCCATTGTGGTCCATGCCAACGCCTTCTTATGTGACATTCATCCTCTGCTGTTGCCATTTCTAATATAAAGTAGTGTAAAGTTCTTACTTATAACTGTCAGTAGACTCACCATGGAAGCGCTAAAATCTACCGGTGTAGTGAGTTTACATTATTCACCCAAGGAACCTTAGTTATTAGAGAGTTCCAGTCGGACGGTTTTTCACGGGACACATTTCCGGCGTCGTTGTTGCACTAGTGAGCCACGGATGAGGAGATGCTGCTCCGTTATTGATTGAAGTAAAGTCTGAATGTCATTAAAACAGTTAGCTCCATCTTTTGACACTTCTTCCACTCCCGTCCTTGCACGCTACACCGCTACAACAAAGATGACAGGGAGAAGACGCTGCCGAAGGTGAGGCACGTAAATAAGACCGCCCACAAAACGGTGCATCCTGAGGCAACTGTCAGAAAGCGAATTGAAGATGATCTGTAAAACATCATCTATGCAACATTTTGACCAAAGAACCACCGTTACATGTTAGGTAGACCACAAAGAAGTATTTTCCATAGACGGCGTGGCGCAGTGGAAGAGTGGCCGTGCGCAACCCGAGGGTCCCTGGTTCAATCCCCACCTAGTACCAGGTTAGCGCCTTGCATGGCAGTTCCCTCCATCAGTGTGTGAATGGGTAAATGTGGAAGTAGTGTCAAAGCGCTTTGAGTACCTTGAAGGTAGAAAAGCGCTATACAAGTACAACCCATTTATCATTTATTAGAAAAAAGTCATAATATGACCCCTTTAATGCGCCTTATAATCCGGTGCGCCTTTTGTATAAAAATAGACCCGCTCATCGGGAGTGCGCCTTAAAATCCGGTGCGCCCTTATTCCGAAAAATACGGTAATTTTCGGGTGTAAAAAAAAAAGTTGGGATGCAAACTCTCGCATTTTTTCCCCACTTGTACGACAGTTGATATTAAAATGTGATTCAAACATTGCCTGTACTAGGGCTGCACGATTCATCGCATTAAGGTTTTAATTGGTGCCATTATTAAACCGCAAGAAGAAAGGGTTTTTTCTCCGCCGTCACCGACATCTGAGTGACGGACGTGCTCGCCAATCAGAATTGTTGAACCTCGCGTCCTTGACCTCCTGGCCAATCAAAAGTATTATACGTGAAACATCAGGTTTGTGTGCGCTGCAGTGAAGACTAGGGTTGTCCCGATACCAATATTATACCAATATCGATACTTTGCTAATAAATAAAGGGGACCACGAAAAATGGCATTATTGGCTTTATTTTGACAAAAAATCTTAGGGTACATTAAACATATGTTTCTTATTGCAATCCAAGAACAATTTTGTTCTTAAATAAAATACTACTAGACAACTTGTCTTTTAGTAGTAAGTAAACAAAGGCTCCTAATTAGTCTGCTGACATATGCAGTAACATTGTGTCATTTATCATTCTATTATTTTGTCAAAATTTTAAAGGACAAGCTGTAAAAATGTATTATTAATCTACTTGTTCATTTACTGTTAATATATGCTTTTTTTCTGTTTTAACATGTTCTATCTACACTTCTGCTCAAATGTAATTATCACTTACTCTTCTGTTTGATACTTTACATTAGTTTTGGATAGAGATGTCAGATAATATCGGCCTGCCAATATTATCGGCCGATAAATGCTTTAAAATGTAATATCGGAAATTATCTGTATCGTTTTTTTTATTATCGGTATCGGTTTATTTTTTTTCATTAAATCAACAAAAAACAAGATATACTTACAATTAGTGCACCAACCCAAAAAACCTCCCCTCATTCACACAAAAGGGTTGTTTATTTCTGTTATTAATATTTCTGGTTCCTACATTATATATCAATATACATCAATACAGTCTGCAGTGATACAGTCCGTAAGCACACATGATTGTGTGTGCTGCTGGTCCACTAATAGTACTAACCTTTAACAGTTAATTTTACTAATTTTCATTAATTACTAAAAAGGACCTTATCTTTACCATACCTGGTTGTCCAAATTAGGCATCCATCCATCCATTTTCTACCGCTTATTCCCTTCAGGGCCGCGGGGGGTGCCGGAGCCTATCTCAGCTACAATCGGGCGGAAGGCGGAGTACACCCTGGACAAGTCGCCACCTCATCACAGAGCCAACACAGATAGACAGACAACATTCACACTGACATTCACACACTAGGGCCAATTTAGTGTTGCCAATCAACCTATCCCCAGGTGCATGTCTTTCAAATTAGGCATAATAATGTGTTAATTCCACGACTGTATATATCGGTATCGGTTGATATCGGTATCGGTTGATATCGGTATCGTTGATGTTGGTATCGGTTGATGTCGGCATCGGTAATTAAGGGTTTGGTCAATATCGGAATATCGGATATCGGCAAAAAGCCATTATCGGACATCCCTAGTTTTGGATGATACCACACATTTAGGTATCGATCCCATACCAAGTAGTTACAGGATCATACATTGGTCATATTCAAAGTCCTCATGTGTCCAGGAGCGTATTTCCTGAGTTTATAAACATAATATGAATTTTTTTGAAAAAGGAAAAAAGATTTTGTGAGGATAAAAAATATCGATGTAATCATAGTAGTGTCGACTAGATATGCTCTTGTACTTGGTATCATTACAGTGGATGTCAGGTGCTCGTCCTGCAGGGATGATACTTGTAAGAAACTCACTTTATTTGTTGCCATAGAGGCGAGGATTAGTGATTTAGAAGGAGCTAAAACACTGCCGATTGCGGATGGACGTTAGCTGGTAGTTAGCTAGCCATGACTTAAAGCACCTCTTCCTGAGGGCGTTTCAGTGTTATAACTTCACCTTTATCATCAGTTTTTAGAACAAAATGCATCCGTTCTCCCTTTTCTGTCTACACACCGTGTCTGCTTGTAAGTACTCCATGTGTGCGCGCTGCCGAACATGCTCCTCTGCTCGTAAAACCAGCAATGTCGTGCCCGTAAAAATAAAAAAAACCTAATAAATTGTGAACCGGTACTTTTCAAATAGAGTATAGTACCGTTTTTTATTCATTAGTACCGCGATACTATACTAGTACCGGTATACCGTACAGCTATCAGGCAGTCAGTACGCCAATAACAGACACTCCAGTTGCGTTTTGATAGCTACTGCGCCTTAATCAATCGAACGATACACTAAAAGGAGGTTGAAATGCTTCCGAGAAATTGCTAAGTCTGTGTTTCTTCATCTTTACTTTAAACAGGAAAAAAAGAGGTCTCACGCTGCATGTTCATTTAACAGAATCAACTGAAGACAGTCAGCAGTCTTTTCAGTCATCCACAGTCTTTGTCTCGGTGGATGGAGAGCAGGACTAATAGCTCACACACACACACACACACACACACACACACACACACACACACACACACACACACACACACACACACACACACACACACACACACACACACACACACACACACACACACAAGTTCCGCAAAGTAACAAAAATTAGGAGGGAAAAATATGATTAAAGCCAAATTTCCCGTTGTGGTTACATTTAATTTTCAACCTAGATGGGCAATATGAGCCCACCAACACGAACAAGCGAGCAAAAATGGCCAGAAAAAAACAATAATAATAATAAAAAGACAATACGACCTGGTTTTTCCAACAAGGATGCCAGGGTGTACACCGCCTTCCGCCCGAATGCAGCTGAGATAGGCACCAGCACCCCCCGCGACCCCGAACGGAAAAAATGGATGGATGGATAACAAATGCGCTTTAAAATGTCCAATATTTATTTAGGTAAAAAATTTTCTTACAGAGATGAGAGTCCATTTTATTTTGTTGTTTATTTATTTAGGATAGCTAAAAGTTATTTACCTTTCATTTAACGTCCAATGGTAAACAACTTGACAATAATGAGAAATACAAGTTTATCCTTTTAATTTGTTGCTTTTATTATTATATATTATGATTACATTAAACACTGTATAGTTTTATCGGTTGTTTCTTCAGTTTAAGAGCATGATGTAGACAAAAGCTTGCATTAAGACAAGTATTGTTGAAAGTAAATTATGGCATTAGGGATGTCCCGATACAACTTTTTCACTTCCGATACGATACTGATATTGTAGCCTTGAGTATTGGCCGATACCAATATCAATACGATACAGGCACGAATCATACATATATTTATTCCTTATTTTGTTGTGTGGAATGTTAGAAAAGGCTTGATAAAGTGATGTTACTGTTACTGATGTTGTAGTGTTAAAACAGAAAACAATAGTCAGCAAGAGTAGGTATAGGAAAAACTGACCCATTTATTAACCAATTGGTTACATACATTTTAACCTTCAACATAAGAGTATTACCTCAACAAATCCAATAAAAACAAAATGTTATATTTAAAGTGCAAAATAACCACTAATACCAACATAATTATACAATTGAATAGAATATATTAAAAATAAATTAGAAGACCCTGAAAAATAACCTAAATAAATCCAATTAAAAAAAAAAAAAAAAAAAACGTTTTAAAGTGTAAACAATTCAAGTTCACTTCAGTTATTTTTTTACTGTCAGCATATGTTGGAAACAACTGTGGGCAGGGACAAAAACAACAAAAACAACACAATATTGTCCACTGTCCAACTGCTCTAAGTTAAGAGTTCACAGCTCCAGTTTCACTGACTGACTGTGCCCAAAACAATGTAGTAATTACTCTTAGTCTTCACTGAAGAAACACAATAAACATATCACTCTAATAACAAGAGCATAAAACAAATAATCAGTCAGTGCTGACTATCTGGGGTATAGTTTTGTCTACAATGTAGTGGCGGCTAGGAATAATGTAGCGAGGTTCGAGGTGCTCCATTAAGCGTTTAAACCCGACATTACTCACCACCGACAGGGGCTGGTCATCAAGCACAATTAACTGGGCTATCTTTTCTGTTATGGCCATTGCCTTTTTGCTGTCCCGTGGTAGTTTGTCACGTCTTGCAAAGCTTTCGGCCAGCGTGGGTTGCTGAAGCGAGCTTCGCCTTGCTGCTCTCGCGAAAATCCTCACGTTCTTTTTTGTGGTGTTTTTTTCAAATGTGCGATGAGTTTGCTTGTATTGAACCTTCCCGGTTCTGTCCCTCCACGGGACACATGCGCCTGACAAATGTTGCATTTAGCGGCAACGTCTTTGTCCGAGTTTAGGTTAAAATACTTCCACACAGCCGACATCACTACACTTTGCTGCAAGCACACGCGTTGTCGTTGTTGTGATCACTGGGCTGTGCATGCTGGATCAGAGACACTCTTCTTCCACGGCCGGCACCAACGTTAATTAAGGGGCATTGCCGCCACCTACTGTGTTGGAGTGTGATCAAACCAGAGTCACCTATTATAGACGTGCTGCAGCGGTAAATGGACAGCTTATATCGGAGCGCTTATATCGGAGTTTTTAGATTCAGTCCGATAAAATCCGATATTCACTTTTTTGGCTAATATCGGACTGATTTCCGATATCAATATCGGATCGGGACATCCCTATATGGCATATTATTCACCTTGAGACAATTTGTTGATTGGCAGGCTAAAAATAACATGTCACTTGTTATTTATATGCAAAAAAAAATAATTGCAAATCCAATTGCAATTTGAGAGAGAAAAATCGCAACTTTGTTTTTCTTAAAATCGTGCAGCCCTAACCTGTACACCTCATAACATTTTTATGAGGGCCACAGTTTCTCCTTACATTATTAGCAATGGTCAAGAGTGTTTCCAAATACAAACAAAACCGAATGGAACATCTTATTTAGGTTGGTGGTTCTATTGTATTTAGCCATGAGAAAGTACTCACTTGACCCATGAACTCAAGGATTTTAGTCTTGGACACTTCCACGTCGGCACGCTGTCCCCAGCTAAGCTCGTACTCAGGTGGGTCGGTGTGAGGGACACGCACATACTCCAAGTACCTGTAACACACAAAAATAACAATATACTTGCAGCTCTACAGTGAGGACCTGAAAGGGTCCCTACCCTGCTCATTTCAGGGGCTTGCAAAAGGATATTGGATACCATTGGGGCACCATAGTAAGTTTAGATTTAATAATGCAGGATGTTAAAAAAAAATCTTGTAATGGTTTTGTCAATGAAAAATATCAAAATGGCCCCCGCATCCTTGGATTTTCAGTGTGCGGCCGCCAGTGGAAAAAGTCTGGGCACCCCTGAAGTACAAAACCCAAAAGCAGTGAAGTTGGCACCTTGTGTAAATAGTAAATAAAAACAGAATACAATGATTTGCAAATCCTTTTCAACTTATATTCAATTGAATAGACTGCAAAGACAAGATATTTAATGTACGAACTGAGAAACTTAAATTTTTTTTGGCAAATATTTAATGGCAGCAACACATTGCAAAAAAGTTGTCACAGGGGCATTTTTACCACTGTTACATGGCCTTTCCTTTTAACACTAGATGAGCTTGGGCCCAGTGAAGCCGGCGGCGTTTCTGGGTGTTGTTGATAAATGGCTTTCACTTTGCATAGTAGAGTTTTAACTTGCACTTCAACTGTAGTTACTGACAGTGGTTTTCTGAAGTATTCCTGAGCCCATGTGGTGATATCCTTTACACAGTGATGTCGCTTTTTGATGCAGTACGGCCTGAGAGACCAAAGGTCATAGGCATTGCCGCTTACGTGCAGTGAGTTCTCCAGATTCTCTGACCCTTTTGATGATATTACAGACCTTAGATGGTGAAATCCCTAAATTCCTTGCAATAGCTCGTTGAGAAATATTGTTCTTAAACGGTTTGACAATTTGCTCACACATTTGTTGACAAAGTGGTGACCCTCGCCCCATCCTTGTTTGTGAATGACTGAGCATTTCATGGAAGCTGATTTTATACCCAATCATGGCACCCACCTGTTCCTAATTAGCCTGTTCACCAGTGGGATGCTCCAAATAAGTGTTTGATGAGCATTCCTCAACTTTCTCAGTCCTTTTTGCCACTTGTGCTAGCTTTTTTGAAACATGTTGCAGGCCAAATGAGCTAATATTTTCAAAAAATAAAGTTTTCCAGTTAGAACGTTAAATATCTTGTCTTTGCAGTCTATTCAATTGAATATAGGTTGAAAAGGATTTGCAAATCATTGTATTCTGTTTTTATTTACGATTTACACAACGTGCTAACTTCACTGGTTTTGGGTTTTGTAGAACATTTGAAAAGATTCAAAAGCAGGGCAGGGAGCCTTTTAACGCTACAAGAAAAGGACAAATGTTTGGAGAGTGCACAAGTCCACACGCATTACTGAGGTCATGTGGTCTGGTGCATGCTCCTGCTGCTCTGTGGTGTGGTATAAACCAGAGTCTATGGTCTGAGAGAAACTGGCTCTGAACACACCAACGGGGATAGAACATGTCGCCACTCTTTGTAAAGTGAATGGCATATTCAAAAACACAAAATAAACCTGCACCAAATGAGACGGTTTCTGCCATGTAGTAAAATGTGTCTAATATTAGACTTCATGTTTTTATTGTCATTGCACACAATATACAACAAAACTACTCGTATGCTTTTACTCACCTTTTATGAGCCAAGGCACATATTTTACATGACAAAAATCTCAGTCGACCCCCAAGAGTGTTATGACTTATTCTTCCATTGTGTTCGTCTTTTGTGAGCTTGATCACCGAATAAACACACTTCCTGTCTTTCATTTTTGATGTGCAAATTTAATAGGCCTCTACCAACCAAATGCTTTGTACAAAAAAACTGACTATAAATACAGAAACAGTTCCAGCCCTAGAAACCTTGAGGGGCCTGAATAATCCCTCAATATGGTGACAAAGATGCTAAATTGTCAACTAATCCCTCCTGCTACTACTTCTTATTCTCTGGCAGACCAGGGGTCTCATTTATAATTTGCATCAGCAGGGTTTAAATTGGTATTTGCTTAGCTGTGGACGTCTCGGTGGAGCTGACCTGGCGGAGCCCGGAAGAAGTTCTCTCCTATGTCTATCTGTTAATTTAACAAATCTATTATACCCACTCGACATCTGTTGCAGCAAACTACCGTGGATCTGCAGTCCCTTCTCAAGGTTTCTTCTTTTTTTCCCCATTAGCTGAGGTCTTTTGAGTTTTTCCTTGCCTGGAAGTGGGTTTGGATCAGGTGATGTCGTGAGTTTATAAAGCCCTTTGAGACACACAATTTTTTTAATACATCATTTACAAATAAGCCAAGAACGCTTATGTTTTTCATTTTTTTATGCATTCCTAATCATAAAATACAGCAAGTACGAGGTGGCTAACAATGCAGCTAATGGGAATTCACTGTTGCGCCCATAAAGCCAATCCAATCCACTTTATTTATATAGCACATTTAAACAACAAAATGTTTCCAAAGTGCTGCACAACAATATTAAAATATTATCCTTAGCTCCACCAATGACTGAATAAAAACAACAAATAAATACATATAAAACCAATATAAAATAAATATGATTAAAAACGATTTTAAAGGGTAAAACCAATTAAAACAGTAAATAGAAATCAACATTTTAAAAACAGGACAACAGCCCTCTAAAAAAACATCCAAAAACCGCCAACAATACTCCATTTACATCTCGTGACCTGGTTATTGTCCAAGTATTAGCGACATTGTTATAAGAGTTATCGTTAAGGAACAACATTTAGCAGCGCTAACTATCTTAAGCAGCTACAGCACAAACATAATGAGCTGCTGGTGAAAGTTAATTTTAGATAATAATTCATTCCTCTCATCAGGATAGTAGAAGGTTGCGGAGATTTACAAAGAAGTTGGTCAACTCTGACCTTCAACTTAGCCCCGGAGAAGGCAAGGAAGACACTTATTTACCTACAGGAGGATTATGATGAATTATTTACCTAAACGGGAAGATACGCATTCCATCAGACAGCATCCAGTGAGAGTGTTGCTCATCCTCTGTATATTCAGGCTCAAAAATATAAGTTTACGAATCATTACTTGTTCCAAAGTAGTCGTCATTTCAAGAAGTATGCCATGATTAGTGTTGTTGTTGAAGAGAAAAGCAAACGTTGTGATGCGTCTGAAATTATTACACTGCCGTATGCTTGAAATTACGTAAATACATATTAATGTGCCTGTTACTACATTCCATATATACTTACAGCATGTATACAAAACAGAGGTTTTTTCAAGAGCGTTTCATAGGCGAAACAAAGTGACTCCCATTAGCTGACTTTTGCTAACAGTTTTTACGATTTAGAGTGCATAAAAAAATAAGTGTGTTTATCTTACAGAATGATTGTGAATGATAGGCAAAACTAAAAAAAAAAATGCAGTTTAAATTGGATGTCCCTAGTACCGTATGTATGTCCGTCGACGTAACGAGCATCTTAATTTCTATTTGCATTTTTAATTGTAATAATTAAATGTATATATTTCTATTCATTTTGGTCCTGGGCGGTAGCAGCCAGTCTCTCTCCAAGCTTGGAAATTTGCTCCAGAGTTAGGGATTCTTGTGTATATCTTGCGTGTATGGAAAGATTGACAAAGAATCTTTGAAGTTATTTCACAATCTGCAAATGTCACCTCCCTTAGGGGGCGCCATCACCATCTTTATTTCATAGTCAGTCCAACACAAGGTCTTGAGCGCCAAATAGATGACAAGAGTGCATATAAGTGTGAGCCGCATGGTTTTATAGATCTGAGTATTTTCTTGCGTACGTAGATCCTGAGGTTTGGAAGTATGCAGGGTTTTGGGATGGAATCCACATACAGTTTTATTAACAAGGCCCAGGTATTAATAGGTGGAGTTACAACCAGCAAAGAACTAAAGCAGGCTTATGTCAAAGTTGTAATGCAGTAAAAGAAAATAAGTATTTCAAAGTCCTTACCTTTGACGCACAAACTCGTCTGTGATCAGCTTCTTAACGTCTCCAAAGCATTCATGGCTGTCACTGCAAGGGCGAATTGTGTTAAACATAAACAAACAAAAGGAAAAGCACACGGGTCGATACACGACTGTTAAATCTTACGCGGGGTCAATGTTGAGTTTCTTGAGCGTGTTCCAGATTAGGCCTGTAGAAGCAAAGAAGCAAAGCAGTGTTAGCTTGGCAAAGGGCAAGATCAGTGTAGCTGAATCTCAAAAAGCATACGTCAGTCTACTGGGCTGTCTCAGACTCGGGATTTTCATAGTCCAATCTGACTGGTTAGATTTTGCCCGTAGTTGACCATCAAGTCAAATGTATGCCGTCTTTTTAAAGAGAAACAAACAGCCATTGATATGTGGTAGTGTATCCTGACTGGTCACTAGGTGGCAGTAATGTCACATGGATGAGCTCCAACACTTACACATGGCTATTACAAAGTTCATTAATTGAACTTTGAAAGAAAATTCCTTTAAGGAATAATCTTACATTGAAGCATTGGTTCTAAATTATTTTCTGTCACGCCCCCCCAGGGACAGAATTGCGTTCAAGCCCCACCTGAAGTTAATGTGTGTCAAGATAGTGGTTTATTCATAAAGATAATATATTATTACTACTAATAATATATATTAATACTAATAATATGCTATTACACCATTGCCTCTCACGCTCCCGTTCCCCCACCCCACTATTTAAAGGGGAACATTATCACAATTTCAGAAGGGTTAAAACCATTAAAAATCAGTTCCCAGTGGCTTATTTTATTTTTCTAAATTTTACCCATCACGCAATATCCCTAAAAAAAAGCTTCAAAGTGCCTGATTTTAACCATCGTTATATACACCCGTCCATTTTCCTGTGACGTCACACAGTGATGCCAATACAAACAAACAGCAAGGTATAGCGACATTAGCTCGGATTCAGACTCGGATTTCAGCGGCTTAACACTGTCTGATAAGATAATTACTAACAACTATGAACTAGGTTTACAGCATATGAAATACATTTGGCAACAACATGCACTTTGAGAGTGCAGACAGCCCATTTCAGGCGCGCTAAGAACATATATTTTTCCACGATTTCAGCACTCAGGTTAACCATACCTAAATAGACACAAAATATTGCATTACACAAGACTTCCTCGAATGTACTCGAATGATTGAAAAAATAAATGTTTTTAAGCTAAATTATTGGTAAACACAGTTTATGTATAATAATTTGCGTAAAACCGCAAGTAATGAATAAAGTTTTCATCAATTAATATATTCTGTATATATTCTGTAGACATACCCTCATCCGCTCTCTTTTCCTGAAAGCTGATCTGTCCAGTTTTGGAGTTGATGTCAGCAGGCCAGGGAAGCTAGGGTCGATATTCTTCTCTTGATCATCTTCGGTGGCATAAGGGACGGTGTGAGCCAAGACATCCAGGGGGTTTAGCTCGCTCGTCTGCGGGAACAAACTGCCGCCATTGCTTGCCGTGCTACCGAGGTCCGTTGTCCCTGAATAGCTCACACACTCCGGCAGATTCAATGGGGGTCTGGCGGCAGATTTCTTTGACTTTATCGTTGGAAATGCATCTGCTTTGAGTGTCGCAGGATATCCACACATTCTTGCCATCTCTGTCGTAGCATAGCTTTCGTCGGTAAAGTGTGCGGAACAAACGACTGACCATTTCGTCGGCTTTCCCCACACCCTCGTATTTTGAACAAATTTCGTCCAATTTCTTGCCACTTTCGCATCTTTGGGCCACTGGTGCAACTTGAATCCGTCCCCGTTCGTGTTGTTACACCCTCCGACAACACACCGACGAAAGTGAGAAAATGGCGGATTGCTTCCCGATGTCGCTCCGAGAGCGAATAATAGAAAGGCGTTTAATTCGCCAAAATTCACCCATTTAGAGTTCGGAAATCGGTTAAAAAAATATATGGTCTTTTTTCTGCAACATCAAGGTATATATTGACGCTTACATAGGTCTGGTGATAATGTTCCCCTTTAGGAAGCGCTGCATTAAACAGGCGGTTTGAAAATTGCTCACAGTCAATGTCTAAAATAAACAAATTTAGACAGCCGCTCACCTTCTCTGACCACGCCCCCTTTCATGAAGATGACGCTCAAGATCAAAAAGAGCAGACCCGTCTTTGGGTTGGCGGACCTGCGACGACCACGTGGTACAAATGTGAGACGTGGGAAGACTTTCACAGAAGAAAAGTGTCCTCCAAGGACTCACCTGAGAGACGGGCCTCCAGCAGCAGCTTCCAGTTTGTTGATGAGGATGTACAAGTGAGTTTTGGTGTCAATTTCAACCAGCTTCAGACCAAAAACCTGATGGAAGCAGGAGGGAAGAAAAGGCAGGGTTATCTTGCTGACGGCGTTCACGCGTCGTCACAGGCGGGACAAACCTGGTCCAAGGTGTGTGCCGCTCGCCTCATTATCTCAGGATAGATGTTTCGGTTCTCTTTGATGACATGTTTGATCAGGTCTGTAAACACACAACACCTGAATCGTCAGAGCATGACCACAAAAGAGTTCTGAAGATGAAACGAGCTCCACAGTTCTAACCACGAGTAAACTTCACAAAGTATTTGTCCGTGTTTTGCACACTTCAATTTATCTGTGGCTGTGGGTACATAAGATATGCCAATGTATTTTTTAGGGATGAAGTGGGATAGACAGTCAGGTTTCCATGCACTAAATTATCCAGATTTCTGAAATAATTGTTTTTTTTGTATTTTCACACCTACGTGTGAAGTCCAAGTGTCCATGCACACTCTCTAATGTGACTATTGGTCATACGCCATGTGCCTCCAGTACACTTTTTTCATTTTAGTGCGGATAACTGAATTCCTTTTCCGGTTGACCTATGACAGAGGCATACTTGCCAACCTTGAGACCTCCGATTTCGGAAGGTGGGGGGTGGGGCGGATGGCGTGGTTAAGAGGGGAGGAGTATATTTACAGCTAGAATTATTATTTCATATATATATATATATATATATACATATACACATACATATATACCATACATACATACCATACATACATACCATACATACCTACCATACCATACATACATACATACATACATACAGCAGTTGTGCACTGCACTCTCTAAAAGCCCTAGATGTTACTGTACATATGCATGTATAGTAGATGGCAGTATTGTCCTGTTTAAGAGTGTCACAACATTGCTGTTTACGGCAGACGAACTGCTTTATGCTAGAGGAAAACGTGACTGCTGTTGTGTGTTGTTGCCGCGCTGGGAGGACGTTAATGAAACTGCCTAACAATAAACCCACATAAGAAACAAAGGACTCGCCCTTGATCATTCTACAGTTATAACGTGATTGGGCAGGCTCGCTGTTTATATTGTGGGAAAGCGGACGTGAAAACAGGCTGTCGACACCTCACTCAGGTCCGCATGGAGCTGGAGGGGGCGTGGCCTCCAGCTCCGCCTGAATTTCGGGAGAAAATTTGTCCCGGGAGGTTTTCGGGAGAGGCGCTGAATTTCGGGACTCTCCCGGAAAATCCGGAAGGGTTGGCAAGTATGGACTCTGGTGTCAAAGTCGCTTTCACTGAGGGCCACATCGCTGTTATGTTTGGCCCCAGAGGGGGGCTTAACAGTGAATACTATTATTACACAATTTTTTAATGCATTTTATTAGAAGATTTTTTTTAAACTAAAATGTAAAAAAAATATGATAACTTGCAATACATGTGCAATGGGGTTGTGGTCAATATGTCATATAATCTGCATATTTTGCGATTATATAATAATATGTTAATACATTTTAAAAACAAATCTGTTATTAATTAGTATTAACACGTTTATTTTCTTATATGAGTTTGCTCTATTTTTCAATTGTGCAATGTACTTTGTAGAGAATTTTTCAAGTTTCTAGAGACTTCTGCAATCCTTTTAGCGACTTTTCTTTATTAAAAACTCCTCGCTGTGTATAACTGCGATATATCCACATGGCAGAAACGCTGCCGCCGCTCCAGACAATGGCGTGCATATTGCTAACTAAATATTTAATTGCCGTTGCATCACTGGTCAATAATACACAAATATCAGGCTACATTTAGCCATCCATACATTATACAAACATGTGAGCACCCTTTGAGAAAAACTGACGAAAAAAGGAGAATTTCTATCGGTACCAGTGCTGCCACGCAAGCCCCGAAAACTCGTTTTAATTGAGGGTCATATCGCAGTTACAGTACCGTATTTTTCGGACTATAAGTCGCAGTTTTTTTCATAGTTTGGCCGGGCTCCAGTGCGATTTATATATGTTTTTTCCTTCTTTATTATGCATTTTCGGCAGGTGCGACTTATACTCCGAAAAATACGGTATGTTTGCCCTCCGAGGGCCACTTCTAACAGTGAATGATATTATTACCGTATTTTCCGCACTATAAGCCGCGCCTAAAAACCACAAATTTTCTCAAAAGCTGACAGTGCGGCTTATAACCCGGTGCGCCTTATATATGGATTAATATTAATATTCATTTTCATAAAGTTTAGGTCTCGCAACTACGGTAAACAGCCGCCATCTTTTTTCCCCGTAGAAGAGGAAGCGCTTCTTCTTCTATGGTAAGCAACCGCCAAGGTAAGCACCCGCCCCCATAGAAGAGGAAGCGCTTCTTCTTCTACTGTAAGCAACCACCCGCCCCTGTAGAAGAAGAAGCCCCCGGATATTGCGTTTCATTTCATTTGTGTGTTTACATCTCTAAAGACCACAAAATGGCTCCTACTAAGCGACAGGTTTCCGGTTCATGAAAAGACGCAATCTCTCCATCCGCACACGGACTACTATTTCACAGCAACTGCCTAAAGACTTTCAAGAAAAGCTGGCTACTTTCCGTGCATATTGTAAAAACAAGATAGCTGAAAAAAAGATCCGGCCAGAGAACATTATCAACATGGACGAGGTTCCACTGACTTTTGATATTCCTGTGAACCGCACTGTGGATACAACGGGAGCACGTACGGTGAATATTCGCACCACAGGGAATGAGAAGTCGTCATTCACTGTGGTTCTAGCTTGCCATGCTAATGGCCAGAAACTTCCACCCATGGTGATATTCAAAAGGAAGACCTTGCCAAAAGAGACCTTTCCAGCCGGCGTCATCATAAAAGCTAACTCGAAGGGATGGATGGATGAAGAAAAGATGAGCGAGTGGTTAAGGGAAGTTTACGCGAAGAGGCCGGGTGGCTTTTTTCACGCAGCTCCGTCCATGTTGATATACGACTCCATGCGCGCCCACATCACGCTGGTTTTTAATATATTATTAAAGTTTGACTGACCTATCTGACTGTTTTTTTGACATTCCCTTTAGCGCAGTTAGATGCGGCTTATAACACGGGGCGGCTTATAGGTGGACAAAGTTTTGAAATATGCCGTTCATTGAAGGCGCGGCTTATAACCCAGGGCGGCTTATGGTGCGGAAAATACGGTACACAATTGCCTATGCATTTGATGATTTGTTTTTTATGTACAATGTAAAACATTTTTTAGATTTTACAGTTAAAACTGACAGGTCAGTCGCAAAAATTTTACAGTAAAATGTACAGTTTTTTTCAGCATGTTACTGTAAATGGAAAAAACAGTACCAATGTTTTTAAATGGGTTGTACTTGTATAGCGCTTTTCTACCTTCAAGGTACTCAAAGCGCTTTGACACTACTTCAACATTTACCCATTCACACACACATTCACACACTGATGGAGGGAGCTGCCATGCAAGGCGCTAACCAGCACCCATCAGGAGCAAGGGTGAAGTGTCTTGCTCAGGACACAACGGACATGACGAGGTTGGTACTAGGTGGGGATTGAACCAGGGACCCTTGGGTCGCGCACGGCCATTCTTCCACTGCGCCATGCCGTCCCAAGGTACAAAACTGGCAGGTCAGTTGATAGAATTTTACTGTAAAATTTACAGTGTTCTTTTACTGTAAATATAAAACTGCATTTTTACTGTTAAAATTCTAACAACTTAGCTGCCAGATTTTACCATAAAAAAGAAAACTGTAGATTTTACAGTGTACTATTGTGAATAGCAAAACAGTACCACCGTTTTTTTACAGTAAAAAAATGGCAGCTCAGTTGCCAGCATTTTATGGTCAAAGTAACAGTGGTAGTGTTTTTTCATGTACAGTAAAATGCTATAAAACTACAGTAAATTTCATAAAGTCGCTTTAAAATCTATATTATTTGAAAATTTGACGAATAACTTGCTTTGAAGTCATAAGTCAAGCAGATAAAAAGTATTTATTTCTAGTTTAACAAAAATGTTTCTTGAATGTATGATCATATATTAGTTACATAAGAATCCATCCATCCATCCATCTTCTTCCGCTTATCCGAGGTCGGGTCGCGGGGGCAGCAGCCTAAGCAGGGAAGCCCAGACTTCCCTCTCCCCAGCCACTTCGTCCAGCTCCTCCCGGGGGATCCCGAGGCGTTCCCAGGCCAGCCGGGAGACATAGTCTTCCCAACGTGTCCTGGGTCTTCCTCGTGGCCTCCTACCGGTCGGACATGCCCTAAACACCTCCTTAGGGAGGCGCTCGGGTGGCATCCTGACCAGATGCCCGAACCACCTCATCTGGCTCCTCTCGATGCGGAGGAGCAGCGGCTTTACTTTGAGCTCCCCCCGGATGACAGAGCTTCTCACCCTATCTCTAAGGGAGAGCCCCGCCACCCGGCGGAGGAAACTCATTTCGGCCGCTTGTACCCGTGATCTTGTCCTTTCGGTCATAACCCAAAGCTCATGACCATAGGTGAGGATGGGAACGTAGATCGACCGGTAAATTGAGAGCTTTGCCTTCCGGCTCAGCTCCTTCTTCACCACAACGGATCGATACAGCGTCCGCATTACTGAAGACGCCGCACCGATCCGCCTGTCGATCTCACGATCCACTCTTCCCTCACTCGTGAACAAGACTCCGAGGTACTTGAACTCCTCCACTTGGGGCAAGATCTCCTCCCCAACCCGGAGATGGCACTCCACCCTTTTCCGGGCGAGAACCATGGACTCGGACTTGGAGGTGCTGATTCTCATCCCAGTCGCTTCACACTCAGCTGCGAACCGATCCAGTGAGAGCTGAAGATCCTGGCCAGATGAAGCCATCAGGACCAAATCATCTGCAAAAAGCAGAGACCTAATCCTGCAGCCACCAAACCGGATCCCCTCAACGCCTTGACTGCGCCTAGAAATTCTGTCCATAAAAGTTATGAACAGAATCGGTGACAAAGGGCAGCCTTGGCGGAGTCCAACCCTCACCGGAAACGTGTCCGACTTACTGCCGGCAATGCGAACCAAGCTCTGACACTGATCATACAGGGAGCGGACCGCCACAATCAGACAGTCCGAAACCCCATACTCTCTGAGCACTCCCCACAGGACTTCCCGAGGGACACGGTCGAATGCCTTCTCCAAGTCCACAAAGCACATGTAGACTGGTTGGGCAAACTCCCATGCACCCTCAAGGACCCTGCCGAGAGTATAGAGCTGGTCCACAGTTCCACGACCAGGACGAAAACCACACTGTTCCTCCTGAATCCGAGGTTCGACTATCCGGCGTAGCCTCCTCTCCAGTACACCTGAATAGACCTTACCGGGAAGGCTGAGGAGTGTGATCCCACGATAGTTAGAACACACCCTCCGGTTCCCCTTTTTAAAGAGAGGAACCACCACCCCGGTCTGCCAATCCAGAGGTACTGCCCCCGATGTCCACGCGATGCTGCAGAGTCTTGTCAACCAAGACAGCCCTACAGCATCCAGAGCCTTAAGGAACTCCGGGCGGATCTCATCCACCCCCGGGGCCTTGCCACCGAGGAGCTTTTTAACTACCTCAGCAACCTCAGCCCCAGAAATAGGAGAGCCCACCACAGATTCCTCAGGCACTGCTTCCTCATAGGAAGACGTGTTGGTGGGATTGAGGAGGTCTTCGAAGTATTCCCTCCACCGATCCACAACTTCCGCAGTCGAGGTCAGCAGAACACCATCCGCACCATACACGGTGTTGGTAGTGCACTGCTTCCCCTTCCTGAGGCGGTGGATGGTGGTCCAGAATCGCTTCGAAGCCGTCCGGAAGTCGTTTTCCATGGCTTCCCCGAACTCCTCCCATGTCCGAGTTTTTGCCTCCGCGACCGCTGAAGCCGCACACCGCTTGGCCTGTCGGTACCTGTCCGCTGCCTCAGGAGTCCCATGAGCCAAAAGAACCCGATAGGACTCCTTCTTCAGCTTGACGGCATCCCTCACCGCCGGTGTCCACCAACGGGTTCTAGGATTACCGCCACGACAGGCACCAACTACCTTGCGGCCACAGCTCCAATCAGCCGCCTCGACAATAGAGGTGCGGAACATGGTCCACTCGGACTCAATGTCCAGCACCTCCCTCGTGACATGTTCAAAGTTCTTCCGGAGGTGGGAATTGAAACTCTCTCTGACAGGAGACTCTGCCAGACGTTCCCAGCAAACCCTCACAATGCGTTTGGGCCTGCCAGGTCTGTCCGGCATCCTCCCCCACCATCGCAGCCAACTCACCACCAGGTGGTGATCGGTAGAAAGCTCCGCCCCTCTCTTCACCCGAGTGTCCAAAACACTACATAAGAATATTTATGTTAAAAAAATATGCGATTGCATTGAATACATGTATTTTTTCTATGAAAATGGAAAAAACTAATACATTTAGTAAGAAAATATAAAGTACTTTAATGACGCATATTATACCCTGGCTTTCGAGGGCCAAATAAAATGATGTGGCGGGCCAGATCTGGCCCCCTGACCTTGAGTTCGACACCTGTGCTTCAAAACAACAACTGCTTTGGAACTGACGGTATTCGTATTGTAATCTTCCCAATATGATTAGCAGCAACGTAGAAAGCTGTCGATGTTGTGGCTTGGAGAGCGAATGCAGGCGACAACAGGTAAGCCAGATATATGATGCTAACTAGCAAGCTTGTTTCGGTGCCCCTGTCCTGCAATTTAGTGCGCCGTATACGCAAGAGGAACGGCGAATACCTGCATCTGAGAAGAGCATTGAAAAATTTTTTGTTTAGATTCTTTTTTTAATATTATAGTGGGTTTAAATAATTCACCCATAGAACTTTTGTTATTGTTAAAGATTTCCGGTCTGTCGAGTTTTCACGGGACAGATTTTCTGTGTTGTTGTGCTGAAAAGTCACGTATGCTCGTAATGCTCGAGTGCTGATAAAACCAAGTGTGAACGGCATTAAAGGGGAACATTATCACAATTTCAGAATGGTTAAAACCATTAAAAATCAGTTCCCAGTGGCTTATTATATTTTTCAAAGTTTTACCCATCACGCAATATCCCTAAAAAAAGCTTCAAAGTGCCTGATTTTAACCATCGTTATAAACACACGTCCATTTTCCTGTGACGTCACATAGTGACGTCATTCGGGGGGAGCTCAAAGTAAAGCCGCTGCTCCTCCACATCGAGAGGAGCCAGATGAGGTGGTTCGGGCATCTGGTTAGGATGCCACTTGAACGCCTCCCTAGGAAGGTGTTTCGGGCACGTCCGACCGGTAGGAGGCCACGGGGAAGACCCAGGACACGCTGGGAAGACTATCTCTCCCGGCTGGCCTGGGAACGCCTCGGGATCCCCCGGGAGGAGCTGGACAAAGTGGCTGGGGAGAGGGAAGTCTGGGCTTCCCTGCTTAAGCTGCTGCCCCCGCGACCCGACCTCGGATAAGCGGAAGAAGATGGATGGATGGATGGATGGATGGTCACATAGTGAAGCCAACACAAACAAACATGGCGGAAAGAACAGCAAGCTATAGCGACATTAGCTCGGATTCAGACTCGGATTTCAGCGGCTTAAGCGATTCAACAGATTACGAATGTATTGAAACGGATGGTTGTAGTGTGGAGGCAGGTAGCGAAAACAAAATTGAGGAAGAAACTGAAGCTATTGAGCCATATCGGTTTGAACCGTATGCAAGCGAAACCGACGAAAACGACACGACAGCCAGCGACACGGGAGAAAGCGAGGACGAATTCGGCGATCGCCTTCTAACCAACGATTGGTATGTGTTTGTTTGGCATTAAAGGAAACTAACAACTATGAACTAGGTTTACAGCATATGAAATACATTTGGCAACAACAAGCACTTTGAGAGTGCAGACAGCCCAGTTTTCATCAATTAATATATTCTGTAGACATACCATCATCCGCGCTCTTTTCCTGAAAGCTGATCTGTCCAGTTTTGGAGTTGATGTCAGCAGGCCAGGGAAGCTAGGGTCGATAGGGGGTTTAGCTCGCTCGTCTGCGGGAACAAACTGCCGCCATTGCTTGCCGTGCTACCGAGGTCCTTTGTCCCTGAATTGCTCACACACTCCGGCAGATTCAATGGGGGTCTGGCGGCAGATTTCTTTGACTTTATCGTTGGAAATGCATCTGCTTTGAGTGTCGCAGGATATCCACACATTCTTGCCATCTGTCGTAGCATAGCTTTCGTCGGTAAAGTGTGCGGAACAAACGTCCAATTTCTTGCCACTTTCGCATCTTTGGGCCACTGGTGCAACTTGAATCCGTCCCTGTTCGTGTTGTTACACCCTCCGACAACACACCGACGAGGCATGATGTCTCCAAGGTACGGAAAACAGTCGAAAAAACGGAAAATAACAGAGCTGATTTGACTCGTGTTTGAGAAATTGGCGGATTGCTTCCCGATGTGACGCCACGTTGTGACGTCATCGCTCCAAGAGCGAATATTAGAAAGGCGTTTAATTCACCCATTTAGAGTTCGGAAATCGGTTAAAAAAATATATGGTCTTTTTTCTGCAACATCAAGGTATATATTGACGCTTACATAGGTCTGGTGATAATGTTCCCCTTTAAAGCTCCATCTTTGGACACTCCTCCTTCAACTCCTGTCCTTAAACGCTAGAAAATGTAATTAAAAAAGCGCAGAAGTGATTTTTTTGACGCAAAAATAATGCTTATGAACGCAAATTTCCGCAGTTTTGCGGACATTTCACATGTCTGATTATATGACTTCTTGGTTTCACTTTAAAAAAAAAAATGTTTTGATTAATTTAAGGTGTGGTGGCTTTAATTTTGCCATGGCGGGACACCCCACTCAATAAAACCCTGCTGCATGTAGAAAATTTGCCCCTACTATCTAATACAAAAGTGCGATAAAGTACATCAAAGCATATCACATATTGTTGCAACTTGCTGGAAATCAGGTTCACTGCAGGAAGACTTCTGGAAAACATAAAAAAAGTGAGGTTTTACCTCCTCTACGAATAGGAATCTTCTTCTGATCCTTCACCAAGAAATACTGAACCACCTCAACCGTCTGAAAGACAGGCAGACATCTTTTTTTTGGCAAACACATTCGCTTTCTTTTAAATGTGATGAACGTGGATCATTTCTGTTGTACCTTCTGGTTAACCTGGGAAGGTGAGAGCTTCTCCAGACCTTTCTGGACCTGGGACATGCTTGGCTGAGTGAATGTCGCATCTTCATCCACCCTCAAAGCACCACTGAGTCTCTGCAAGGGGAGGAAGAAAGATAAGGTAAGATAAACATAATCACAGGCCTTGAATTTTTACTTTTTAAGGTCAAGGCAAGTTTTGCCTTAAAGGAGGGCTCATATTTTAGGCACCAGGCAAATTAGAAGAACACCAAGGCAAACATTTTATTTCGAGACAGGGGCTCCAAAGCATGCATGCATGCATGATAGAGGGAGGGTTATTTAATAACTTATTTAGGGTGGAAGAGGACAAGATTTTACACTCACACTCCAGTCCAAGGGAGTAGAGTCAAAGAATGCATGAGTTTGCAGTGATCACTTCGTTAAAGGTTTGTTTGATATACTTTTAACGTTTATCGTTTCCCATTTAAGTATTATTAAGTAAAAGTTAAAGTACCAATGATTGTCACACACACACTAGGTGTGGCGAAATTATTCTCTGCATTTGACCCATCACCCTTGATCACTCCCTGGGAGGTGAGGGGAGCAGAGGGCAGCAGCGGTGGCCGCGCCCGGGAATCATTTTTGGTGATTTAACCCCCAATTCCAACCCTTGATGCTGAGTGCCAAGCAGGGAGGTAATGGGACCCATTTTTATAGTCTTTGGTATGACTCGGCCGGGGTTTGAACTCACAACCTACCGATCTCAGGGCGGACACTCTAACCCAGGGGTGCCCAATACGTCGATCGCGAGCTACCGGTCGGGGCACTGAAATTCGGGAGTCTCCCGGGAAAATCGGGAGGTTGAAACCGATACCGATAATTTCCAATATTACATTGTAAAGCATTCATCGGCCGATATTATCGTACATCTCTAGCCATAATCATTATAGAATGTTCCAAAAAACATAATCATTAACATTTATTTGTGAACAGTTAATAAAATGCAACAAGATGAAAATAATAATGAATAGCTTTACATTGTATTTTGTCCAACTGTTAGTGAAATAAAGGCAATAGTTCAAAAGACGTCAACAACCATTGGCGCTCATTGAATTTTTGATTTCTGTCCCAGAATTCATTGCGGGTTTACACCACGTGACTTCGCGTATGGTTTTTCGGTTCACATTTCAATACGCAGCACAATTTAATGTTTAGACGTGAATAAACAAGCCAGATATAACGGACTTTTCTAACATGAGCGAAGTGGACTTTTTTTTTTTTTTTTTTTAATCTGCTCGTTTACACTTCCTGATCCCCTCGCCAAACGCGCCGGTATCGACCCGCTCAGTATCGATACCCAATATCAACATTTCCATTGCTCCAAAACATGAAGACGACAAGACTTTACCTTGCCCTGCGAGGACCTCTGAGAGCTGGATGGTCGTTTCTTCTGCGACATGGCGACACGCCCGCCTGGAAATGACACACACTTCGCTCTGGAGAAGTGTCGATAAAGGCGAAATGCAGCTCGAGCGTTTTATGCTAGTTGGAAGTTAGCCGTCGGGTGCTAACTGTTGAGAGGCGGTTCTTACGCCAACGTCGCAATGTATTGTTTTACTCGCCTTACGTCCGCATCTCACCCACAAAAGCAAACAAGAAGCGCAAACATAAACTAGATTTAGAAATTACAATCCCACCGTGGGAGATAAATTCCCGCTGTAGCGATTTGAGACGCCTGCGTGCCAAGTCTCTTCGGATTAAAATAGTTGCTCAACTGCTTCTGGTGCTCATCAGCGCCAACTGCTGGTGTGGAGCATAGACATTTTATAAGTAGACGCAGCATCGAGCGCTACTGCCTACTGGCGCTGACGAGACGCGGGGCCGCCATCTTGGAGTGGTGATCTGCTCCACTCAGTGCAATTTATTTGGCAGGAGCAATGAACTGTTAGCGCATTTAATTCATTTTACCTCACCGAATACCACTGATTTTCATGTGCTTTTTTGTCATACGTGTAGCTATGATAAAGGACACATGTTTTTATATTCATCGTTTGCTTAACAGTAATAGAATATTATTATATGTTACAAGTCAGTGTTTTTCAACCAATGTGCCGCGGCACACTAGTGTGCCGTGAGATACAGTCTGGCATACTTGCCAACCCACCCGGATTTTCCGGGAGACTCCCGAAATTCAGTGCTTCTCCCGAAAACCTCCCGGGACAAATTTTCTCCCGAAAATCTCCCGAAATTCAGGCGGACCGGAGTGACGTGTCGACAGTCTGTTTTCACGTCCGCTTTCCCACAATATAAACAGTGTGCCTGCCCAATCACGTTATAACTGTAGAATGATCGAGGGCGAGTTCTTAGTTTCTTATGTGGGTTTATTGTTAGGCAGTTTCATTAACGTCCTCCCAGCGCGGAAACAACACACAACAACAGCAGTCACGTTTTTGTCTACCGTAAAGCAGTTTGTCTGCCGTAAACAGCAATGTTGTGACACTCTTAAACAGGGCAATACTGCCATCTACTGTACATGCATATGTGACAATAACATCTACGGCTTTTAGAGAGTGCAGTGCACAACTGCGCACACAACAAGGAGACGAAGCAGAATGCATCATCAGAGAGGTTGTTCAGCATGGTTAGAAAAATAGTGACAGAGAATAGAACAAGGATGGACAATTCAACCCTTAACTCAACAATGAGTAGATGAGTGTTATGTGTGTGTATATATGTAAATAAATGAACACTGAAATTCAAGTATTTCTCTTATTTATATATATATATATATATATATATATATATATATATATATATATATATATATATATTTATATTTATACAAACCCGTTTCCATATGAGTTGGGAAATTGTGTTAGATGTAAATATAAACGAAATACAATGACTTGCTAACCATTTTAACCCATATTCAGTTGAATATGCTACAAAAACAACATATTTGATGTTCAAACTGATAAAGATTTTTTTTTTTTTGCAAATAATCAATAACTTTAGAATTTGATGCCAGCAACACTGACAAAGAAGTTGGGAAAGGTGGCAATAAATACTGATAAAAATGAGGAATGCTCGTCAAACACTTATTTAGAACATCCCACAGGTGAACAGGCAAATTGGGAACAGGTGGGTGCCATGATTGGGTATAAAAGTAGATTCCATGAAATGCTCAGTCATTCACAAACAAGGATGGGGCGAGGGTCACCACTTTGTCAACAAATTCGTGAGCAAATTGTTGAACAGTTTAAGAAAAACTTTTCTGAACCAGCTTTTGCAAGGAATTTAGGGATTTCACCATCTACGGTCCGTAATATCATCAAAGAGTTCAGAGAATCTGGAGAAATCACTGCACGTAAGCAACTAAGCCCGTGACCTCCGATCCCTCAGGCTGTACTGCATCAACAAGCGACATCAGTGTGTAAAGGATGTCACCACATGGGCTCAGGAACACTTCAGAAACCCACTGTCAGTAACTAAAGTTGGTCGCTACATCTGTAAGTGCAAGTTAAAACTCTCCTATGCAAGGCGAAAACAGTTTATCAACAACACCCAGAAACGCCGTCGGCTTCGCTGGGCCTGAGCTCATCTAAGATGGACTGATACAAAGTGGAAAAGTGTTCTGTGGTCTGACAAGTCCACATTTCAAATTGTTTTTGGAAACTGTGGATGTCGTGTCCTCTGGACCAAAGAGGAAAAGAACCATCCGGATTGTTATAGGCGCAAAGTTGAAAAGCCAGCATCTGTGATGGTATGGGGGTGTATTAGTGCCGAAGACATGGGTCACTTACACATCTGGGAAGGCGCTATAAATGCTGAAAGGTATATACAGGTTGTAGCGGTAAAGTCCTATACTCTTACTGCTACTGGTTGCCGAATATAACTGAAGCTAGTTTAGACGTGTGCAGCTGGCTAATAATTGATGTCCAGAATTGTGTCCATGTTTAACATAAATATTTATTAACATCCAGTCACGTAAATCAAACTCACTTTGTAACAAAAACGGAAAATAAACGGGAGCAAACAAATCATAGCCTGGCACAGTCAAAAAACGTTGCACCTCTACTCAGCAACACCTGAGCAAGATCCCAGCCCCTCCCTAAGTAGACTGGCACTTGGCCTTGAGCCAACCCCTTTAGTGACGTCATGAATTTGACGGACAGAAAGAGTAAATGGCTCTAACTCAGGTTTTGGAGCAACATAT
>NC_084548.2:64180000-64285000 GCF_033978685.3 Nerophis lumbriciformis
ACGGTATCGAGCACTATTTTTTGGATAACCTTATTAAGACATATATATATATATATATATATTTTGTTGTTGTTGTTGTTGTTTTTTACAAATACATGCCGACATATTCAATATGAGTTTAAATAAATTAATCATATAACCTGTCATTATTCCCCTCACTTCATAGCGTAAATCACCAAAAATTATTCCCCGGCGCGGCACTGCTGCTGCCCACTGCTCCCCTCACCTCCCAGGAGGTGAACAAGGGGATGGGTCAAATGCAGAGGACACATTTGACCACACCTAGTGTGTGTGTGACAATCATTGGTACTTTAAGGTAGAGAGCCCCTTTAGTGTGTCGGTATCCAATCCATTCCACTTGTTCATATAGAAAATGGCCACATCACTCAAAACCCAGTCCGCATTTTCTCTGCGACCTTGCTTGCGGTCCTTGGACTTGTTCATATAGAAAATGCCCATATCACTCTTGTACAGTGTTGGGTTAGTTACTGAAAAACAGTAACTAGTTACAGTTACTAGTTACTTTATTTCAAAAGTAACTCAGTTACTAACTCAGTTACTTACACCAAAAAGTAATGCGTTACTGTGAAAAGTAACTATTTAGTTACTTCTTCTACTTTTTTTTTTTTAAAGCTCCCATTAATGCCCTTTTAGCCTTCATTTTAGTACTGTTATTGCACTGGAGAATAATACAATCTGTTGATCAACTTGACATACATTTGCATCACTGAACTCTGCTAAGCAATGTGCTCTACATACAACACATAAAGACAAAGATATGTTTCAAAGGGCCAATTTATTTCAGGCCAGAACAAATTGACAAAACTATTTTAAATAGCTGCAACATAACATACATAAGTAACAAACAGCATAATAACACTAACACTAACCACGTTAAACCCAGATTCCGAACTAATAAAGGTCTTAACTCATTCTCTTTCTATGCCACTTCAATATGGAATGCACTCCCAACAGGTGTAAAAGAAAGGGCATCTCTATCCTCCTTCAAAACCGCACTAAAAGAACATCTCCAGGCAACTACAACCCTAAACTAACACCCTCCCTTCCACATAATACCTCTTCGGATTGTAAATAATCAAATGTAGACACTTTTTCTTATACTTTCTGATCTCTCTCTCTGTGTCCACTACTTGCTGTACATATCCTACCAAGTCAGTCCTACACTGTTTCAATGTCCATTTCTCTGATGATGCAATTGTTGATGACTGAAGTGTTGATACCAACCAAACCTAACCCCCCCCCCCCCCCCCCCCTCCATATCCCACACCCCGGATTGTAAATAATGTAAATAATTCAATGTATATACCCTGATGATTATCTTGTGTGATGACTGTATTATGATGTTAGTATATATTTGATAGTATATATCTGTATCTGGACCCCGACTTAAACAAGTTAAAAAACTTATTTGGGTGTTACCATTTAGTGGTCAATTGTACGGAATATGTACTGTACTGTGCAATCTACTAATAAAAGTTTCAATCAATCAATCAATCAATCAACAACATAGCTGTAAAGCTGGCTTCACCTAAGGAAGGCACACGTGACATACACAGAGCCTAACCAGGCAGATTTGAATTGTTGTTTTGGGCAGTAGACGGGATCTTTGATCCAAGACACAACTTACATTTAACTAAAATGTTCTTTTCTTTGTGCTCGACAAAAGAAAAGAAGTGAGAATATCTCATACTTGCCAACCCTCCCGAATTTCACTGCCTCTCCCTGGGACAACCATTCTCCAAATTTCTGCCGATTTCCAGCCGGACTTAAGGCACGCCCCTCCCGGTCTGTGCGGATCTGAGTGGGGACAGCCTGTCGTCACGTCCGCTTGGCCAACCAAAAAGTAACCACAGAACACTATACCGTATAGGCGTATAGTGTTCTGTGGTTACTTTTTTGTTGGCCAACGGTTGTTTGTTTAATAAATACATTAAAAGAAAAAGAAAAAAAAATGGTTAAAAGCCATCGTCCCGGGGAGCATTTCATTTCGTCCCGTACATTTTTTAAATAATAATAACAATGAATAATTTCTAAGTCTTTGTTAGCCGTTTGTGAAGTTTTGTGCTTGTGTGCTCCGTTCGCTCTCCTGGGGGCTAAGCCCCCCCTGTCCTTAAAAGCTAGTGACGCCCCTGGTATCAGCTACCATGGTATACGGTCAAAAAATAACAGCGGTGTTCTATAACCAAGTGTTTTTCAAACTTTTTTTGAGCCAAGGCGATTTTTTTCATAGAAAAAATCCAGAGGCACACCACCATCAGAAATCATTAAAAAATTAATTCAGTAGACAGCAGTGACGTGCGGTGAGGTTGATAGCTGGTGAGGCACTGACTTCATCACAGTCAGATTTACAAACATATGAACCCTAAAGAGTATCTTATTCACCATTTGACTGGCAGCAGTTAACGGGTTATGTTTAAAAGCTCATACCAGCATTCTTCCCTGCTTGGCACTCAGCATCAAGGGTTGGAATTGGGGGTTAAATCACCAAAAATTATTCCCGGGTGCGGCGCCGCTGCTGCCCACTGCTCCCCTCACCTCCCAGGGGGTGATCAAGGGATGGGTCAAATGCAGAGGACACATTTCACCACACCTAGTGTGTGTGTGACAATCATTGGTACTTTAACTTAACTTTAACTTTACACATACAAACTGTAGCACACATAAAAGCACATTTAATAAAAAAAACCTTATGGTCTTACCTTTACTTATAAGTGCGGGAACAGTGGTGTTCGTGTTGGAGGAGTTGTGAATGAATGAAATATGAAATCCGTGCTGCAGTCTGCAGGTGTACCTAATGTTGTGTCCCTGCAGTCGTTCACGGCTCCTCTGGCGCGAGCAATGTTGTTTTTGCACTTTTTGGCTTCTTGTTAAGTGACTTTTTTTGGGTGGATTCGGTCTTGCACGTGGAGGGTTTGGGTGTGGGCTTTGGTTGGTGTGGCGCTCCCGTCGGGGGGTGCAGTCTGCGGCGGAGGTGCAATAACCGGCACCAGGAGGCGGGATTACGCGAGCCTCACACAGTGCGTCTTCGCAGCAGTTTTATGATCGCTCAGCACAAGAAATACGTTACACACATACAGTTGTTGACAAAATACACTGTACATTATATACCTCAGCTAATTAAACTATGGAAATGTATAATATAGTTCATATAGCAATACGGTCTCACTGCACAGCAGGCCAGCAGTTAGCCGAGTCCGCAATCCATGTTGAGGCACTGAGTGACGTGCCTCAACTGGCTGCTGATAACCGCACCGTCTCTTCTCAGTATTTGAACGGCAAATGTGAAAATTCAGCGATTTTGAATAAAAATAATCTAAAACTGGTGAAGTTAAACGGAAAATAACTTCATAGTATAATCACTGGATACATATAACAATTTAATTAATTTTTTTTCTTTTTACATTTTTTTTCTTTCCATGATGGCAGGTGAGGCGGGGCCTCACCTGCCTCCAGTGACCGCACGTCACTGGTAGACAGTAAAAAGACGTTGTCGCAATTGTTGGATATGAATTTAAACCATACTCAACCATGCATCAATATAGCTCTTGTCTCAAAGTACCGTATTTTTCAGAGTATAAGTCGCTCCGGAGTATAAGTCGCACCGGCCGAAAATGCATAATAAAGAAGGAAAAAAACATATAAGTCGCTAGGACTGTGAATTTTTGGGTGTCCCACGATTCGATTCAATATCGATTCTTGGGGTCACGATTCGATTTAAAATCGATGTTTGTTTTTTTTTCAATTCAACGCGATTCTCGAGTCAAAAACTATTTTTTTCCCGATTCAAAAGGATTCTCTATGCATTCAATACATAGGATTTCAGTAGGATCTACCCCAGTCTGCTGACATGCAAGCAGAGTAGTAGATTTTTGTAAAAAAGCTTTTATAATTGTAAAGGACAATGTTTTATCAACTGATTGCAATAGTGTAAATTTGTTTGAACTATTAAATGAACCAAAAATATGACTTATTTTATCTTTGTGAAAATATTGGACACAGTGTGTTGTCAAGCTTATGAGATGCGATGCAAGTGGCGCAGTGGAAGAGTGGCCGTGCGCGACCCGAGGGTCCCTGGTTCAATCCCCACCTAGTACCAACCTCGTCATGTCCGTTGTGTCCTGAGCAAGACACTTCACCCTTGCTCCTGATGGGTGCTGGTTAGCGCCTTGCATGGCAGCTCCCTCCATCAGTGTGTGAATGTGTGTGTGAATGGGTAAATGTGGAAGTAGTGTCAAAGCGCTTTGAGTACCTTGAAGGTAGAAAAGCGCTATACAAGTACAACCCATTTATCATTTAAGTGTAAGCCACTGTGACACTATTGTTAATTTTTTTTAATTTTTTATAAATGTCTAATGATAATGTCAATGAGGGATTTTTAATCACTGCTATGTTGAAATTGTAACTAATATTGATACTGTTGTTGATAATATTCATTTTTGTTTCACTACTTTTGGTTTGTTCTGTGTCGTGTTTGAGTCTCCTCTCAATTGCTCTGTTTATTGCAGTTCTGAGTGTTGCTGGGTCGGGTTTGGTTTTGGAATTGGATTGCATTGTTATGGTATTGCTGTGTATTGTTTTGTTGGATTGATTAATTAAAAAAATAAAAAATAAAAATAAATAAAATTTAAATTAAAAAAAATAAAATCGTTTTTTTTTAAAATGAGTATCGATTTTGAATCGCACAACGTGAGAATCGCGATTCGAATTCGAATCCATTTTTTCCCACACCCCTATAAGTCGCACTGGAGTATAAGTCGCATTTTTTGGGGAAATTTATTTGATAAAACCCAACACCAAGAATAGACACTAGAAAGGCAATTTAAAATAAATAAAGAATAGTGAACAACAGGCTGAATAAGTGTACGTTATATGAGGCATAAATAACCAACTGAGAACGTGCCTGGTATGTTAACGTAACATATTATGGTAAGAGTCATTCAAATAACTATAACATATAGAACATGCTATACGTTTACCAAACAATCTGTCACTCCTAATCGCTAAATCCCATGAACTCTTATACGTCTAGTCTCTTACGTGAATAAGCTAAATAATATTATTTTATATTTTACAGTAATGTGTTAATAATTTCACACATAAGTCGCACCCCCGGCCAAACTATGAAAAAAAACTGTGACTTATAGTCCGACAAATACGGTAGGTGTACTGTCACGACCTGTCACATCACGCCGTGACTTATTTTGAGTTTTTTGCTGTTTTCCTGTGTGTAGTCATGTTTTAGTTCTTGTCTTGCGCTCCTATTTTGGTGGCTTTTCCTGTTTTGTTGGTATTATCCGGTTTCAGTTTCATGTCTTCCTTTGAGCGCTACTCCCTGCACCTGATTTGTTTTAGCAATCGAGAATATTTAAGATGTTGCTGTCTTTTTTTGTGTGGACATTGTTGATTGTTATGTCATGTACGGATGTACTTTGTGGACGCCGTCTCTGCTCCACACGCTGTAAGTCTTTGCTGTCGTCCAGCATTCTGTTTTTCTTTACTTTGTACTTTACAGCATCGACACTCAACAACGGCACACTATTTGCAGATTATAATTACTGGTTTGCAAAAAATACTTTTAACCCAAATAGGTGAAAGTGCGTAATCTCCCACGGCACACCAGACTGTATCTCGGCACAGTGGTTGAAAAACACTGCTATAACCTCCTAGTATATCAACATAAACAATACTGTGTTTTTAAATTTTGATCGTAAATAACAATAGTCAACTATTTCAGCGATGTGGAGCATTCAAGTACATAAAGCAAACAATATTGTTAATAATATTCTTTCAATATGGTGTTATAGTATGACATCATCATGTTGTTTATAATGAAGTATGCTAATAAATAAGCTAAACTATGTATTTAAGGACACATCTTTGTGTTTGTATTTGTTATTACTATCAACATTTCAGCCTTTTATCATTACTTTATGCCATTTAAATCAATTTTTTCATAATTTTTATTTTTAATTGTATTGTATTTCTGCAAACTGTGTTCAGCGAATTCCCCCTAGCAACCCTAGCCTCCCTGGTGAAATAAGTAAAGTGTTGCCAAAATATAAAAATGAATATTAAACAAAACTAGATGAAGCAATTCCTGAAGGAATTGCGTGTGAATGCTCCATTGCTGAAGTTGAACTGAAATGCTGACAGAATGTAATATGAATGTAAGATTAGTTTGAATGTTGAAGAGTTTGAATTTCCAGGAAAAACGGAATTTGGTTTGGAACTTGGGAAAGTTTTAGTTGGATGAGTTGAATGTGTTGACGGTGGAATGGTTTGAATCGGTGGGAATTGTCGAAGTTTAAAAAATGGACAATTAATTTTGAATGGGGAAAATGTCCCTGAAAACTGGAAATTTTTGGAAATCCAGGATTTTAAAAAAAATTGTTGAAAGGGAGCACAGAATTCCTGAACAGGCTGAATATTTTAGAGTTTGAACCGTTTGAATCGGATAAAAAATGTGGGAATTGTGGAACTTTGAAAAATGTCCCATTCATTTCAATGGGAATTTGGGAATTTCGGGAAAAGCGCACATTTTTTGGAGAATGTTAAGACTTGAATGTTCTGAATTAGTTGAAATGGTTGGTGTTGAAATTTTTCAAATCGGTCGAAATATTTAAATACCGTATTTTTCGGACTATAAGTCGCATTTTTTTCATAGTTTGGCCGGGCTCCAGTGCGATTTATATATGTTTTTTTCCTTCTTTATTATGCATTTTCGGCAGGTGCGACTTATACTCCAGTGCGACTTATACTCCGAAAAATACGGTAGTACAATTTTTAATTGAGAAATGGTATTAAGGAATTTCGGGAAAACCGGGAATTTTTCCAGTTTAGGAGGTTCCTGATTAAGAGGAAGGTTTGGACGGTGGAACGGTTGAAGTGCGTTGAAAAATGTGGAAGTAGTCGCCAGAAAAAAGGGAATTCTGGGAATTCCTGGAATTTTTTAGAACTTGGAAAAATTATAGTTTGAATTTCCAGGATGCGTGGAATATGTTAAAGGTAGAATGGTTTGAGTCGGTTGAAAAATGTGGAAATGGTGGAAGTTTGAAAAATGGCCAATTCATTTCGAATGGAAAAATGTCCCGGAAAACTTGGAATTCTGGGAAATCTGGAAATTTTTGGAATTTGTCAAGGGAAGGCCCGTGACTCCCAAATAGGCTGAACTGTTTGAAGTTGGAACAGTTTGAATCGGATGAAAAAGCGCCAAAATCTGTAGAAGAAGAAGAAGAAAAAAACATATCTATAAATAATTCAGATGAAATAAGATAAAAATACATTAAAAAAAATAAAAAAAATAAAATTATATATATATATATATATATATATATATATATATATATATATATATATATATATATATATATATATATAAGACAAATCAAATCATTGTTTTTATTCGTTATTAGTTTAAATTTCAGACTTTCCTCTTTGTTTTTTTTGCTCTATTTTCTTTATTTTCATGACTATTTATTTACATTGTAGATTGTCACATCAAAACTATGAATGAACACATGTGGAGTTATGTACTAAACAAAAAAAGGTGAAATAACTGAAAACATGTTTTATATTCTAGTTTCTTCAAAATAGCCACCCTTTGCTCGAATTACTGCTTTGCACACTCTTGGCATTCGCTCGATGAGCTTCAAGAGGTAGTCACCTGAAATGATTTTCACTTCACAGGTGTGCTTGAAGCTCATAGACAGAATGCCAACAGTGTGCAAAGCAGTAATCAGAGCAAAGGGTGGTTATTTTGAAGAAACTAGAATATAAATCATGCTTTCAGTTATTTCACCTTTTTTTGAAAATTTAAAAATCACACTAGGATTTAAGATCAGACACAGTTTTAGGTCAGGCGGATTTTAATGTGAAACCTGGATTTAGCATGACCTAAAGATTATACCTGGTTCCCCCATAATAGCAATGGATTGAAGATAAGACGTAGATTTCAACCCAAACATTACTATTAGATTTGGGTTTAAAATCAGACTCAGGTCAGGATCTAATGTTACATGTCCAAACCTGGTTTTACCATCAAAACCTGTCTTTGCTGTTAGACCTGGTTTGAAGAGCCGAGCTTAAGGTCGGCTCTAAGAGATGCTAGCTTCTTTTTAACGTTTGACCCGGCCGGGTTTTGGTTGAAGCTGGCTTCTTCCATATCAGACCTACCTTAAAGTTATTCTTGGGTTTAAACTGAAATCCCAGTCAGAGCTTTCTTAGCACCTCGCTTAGAAGTATAAATACAGATAAATCTGGGTTTACAGTCACACCACATTTGTTAAACATGGCTTTAAGATCAGGCCCCAGCATGACAAATGGATTTAAACCCTTACCTAAGTTCTAGGTTTAGACCTGGCATTATGTTAGACCGGAGTTTACAATTACAGCTGGCAATAACGTGAAACCTGGCTTGAGATCAGCCTTTGTAGAAAGGTTAGCTCTATGTTTTAGTGTTTTGATTAGCCTAGTTCAGGGGTCGGCAACCTTTACCAGTCAAAGAGCCATTTTGACCAGTTTCACAAATTAGAGAAAACAATGGGAGCCGCAAAAAATGTTTAAATTTTAAATGAAATAACATTGCATATAAAAATTTTTTTTTGCTTTGTGCTATGTATAAACCAGAGGTCTCAGACACGCTGCCCACACCTTTTATATGGAATTTTTAAGCTGGTGCGGCACGCGGGTTTTAAATGAATAGCACTTGTCAGCATCATGCGTGCTGTGATGGTACAGCATATAGCGCCCAATATAGCCAGCGTGCCTGATCAGCCCCATGTTGTATGGGGCTTCCGCTTGCTCACATAGGTGACAGCAAGGCATACCTGGTCAATAACCACACAGGTTACACTGACGGTGGCGGTATAAAAAAAAAACTTTAACACTCTTACTAATAATGCGCCACACTGTGAACCCACACCAAACAAGAATGACAAACACATTTCGGGAGAACATCTGCACCGTAACACAACATAAACACAACAGGACAAATACCCAGAATCCCATGCAGCCCTAACTCTTCTGGGATACATTATACACCCCCCCCCCCCCCCCCCCGCTACCAAACCCCGCCCACCTCAACCGACGCACAGAGGGGGGAGGGGGGGGGGGGTGATGTGTGAGGGAGCAGGCTTGGGGTGGGGGCGGAGTTTGGTGGTAGCAGGGGTGTATAATGTAGCCCGGAAGAGTCAGGGCTGCATGGGATTCTGGGTGTTTGTTCTGTTGTGTTTATGTTGTGTTAAGGTGCAGATGTTCTCCCGAAATGTGTTTGTCATTCTTGTTTGGTTTTGGTTCAAAGTGTGGCGCATTATTAGTAAGAGTGTTAAAGTTGTTTTATATGATCACCGTCTGTGTAACCTGTGTGGCTGTTGACCAAGTATGCCTTGCTGTCACGTACGTGTGCAAGCTGAAAATGTACATTGTATAACAAGTGTCGGGCTGGCACGCTGTCAATACAGATTGTAGAGGGCGTCAAATGTTGTACCATCACTGCACGCCCTTAATATAGCTGTAAGGGTGAAAATCGGTGAATATTAATTCCGATAGTTTTCTGCGAGAGGCACTGAAATCCGGAAGTCTCACGGGAAAATTGGGGGGTTCAGCAAGTAAGCTGCTGAGCCGCATCAGAGTGATCAAAGAGCCGCATGCGGCTCCGGAGCCGCGGGTTGCCGACCCATGGCCTAGTTCATTACAAATGACACTCCCACCATATTGAAAGAATATTATTAACATTGTTTGTTTTATTTACTTGAAGGCAGCACATCACTGCAGTTCTTTTTACAATGTTTTATAGTTGATTATTGTTGTTAGTTAGAGGCATGTGATTTTTCCGTCTAAAGTCGGAATTCCGTCTTTTTTAATCTCGGGGGGGAAAAAAATTATCTCCCGTTTTTCCGGTTTTTTTTCCGACCCTAAATCAAGATTCGAGACGTAATTTATATTACGCCGTAGTTGATTGGTCGATATGTTTCTTGTGACCAATCAGGACATCTGTTATGAATGATGACGTTAATAACGTCATCATTCATAATGGTTATTACCGCCATTTTCCATATGTAAACGATGTCGGTTCTCGAGAGAAAGGACGCTTTACGAGTAAAAGAAATTGATAAACATGTCAAAAATAAGTTTCGAAGGGACTGGATGGAAAGGGAAATCACTGATACTGTTGGGAAGAAGGAAGTTACGACTTTGTTCGGTGATTTTATTCGGAAAATCGATCGTCCCGGAAAGGTTTTGTGCACGTGGTGTCATGATAATATTGACTATGGATCACGAGGTTTCAAGGCTTTGGAAGTATGATCTAAAGCAGATGGAAGTGGAGAGAGAGTCCAAGAGGCAGAAGTTGGCAGTGAAATCCAAAAAATAAGCTACAAAAGCAGAGACCAAAAGGAAAATGCAGGCTGCTCAGAAATTTGCAAGAAAAGCTCATGTTAGGGCTCTCCGAGAAAGCTAATGTGTGAAGTGAACTGAAGTAATGTGGTAGTACTGTAAATAAACTGTAGATAATAACACTGATCAATGTGACACCTGTGGATGTGAAATGAACACAAGATGTAAATATTAGTGACTAAATACTGTTGGGACTGAACCATAAACAGTGATTCATTAGGATAATTGGGTTATGTATGTTCCATTAATGATGTTTTCATGTCTTTAAACACTAAAATATTTTCTTCAAATGGTGCTGTCTTTGTTAATTTTAGCATGTTAAATTGGTGAAAAACCAGGAGCGTGGGTTCAGTTAATTTTTATCGTGGTCGAATCGAATGAGTATTGAGAATCGTGGAAATCCATAGGTATCGACCACTGAAATTCTGGTATCGGGACAACCCTAGTCGATCCAGGTCAGAATAATTACAAAGATTGCAAAAAACTGTGTTGTGTTTTGTCAGGTGAGGCTTCAGACTCAGCCCAAAGCCTCGTGCGCCCAGTATGTGGTCTACACGGGAACCTACGACTGCTTTCGCAAGACCGTCTCTAAAGAGGTGACTGCAATGATACGTAACGTTGTCATGTCGTAGTTTCATGCGCGCAAAAGGGCCAAGTGTCCTTGGTTTTATCTCTAATAATGTGTGTGTGTGTGTGTGTGTGTGTGTGTGTGTGTGTGTGATTAGGGCCTCCTGGGCCTGTACAAAGGGATGGGCGCCCCGTTGGTGGGCGTGGCCCCCATGATGGCCATCAGCTTCTTCGGCTTCGGTTTGGGGAAACAGCTGCAGCAGACGGACTCTGGACACCCGCTAACGTTAGTACAAGAGCACTCACGCACTTGACCGGACGCGACTTTAAAACCAGGTCTCATTCTGTTGCCCGGTCTTAAAGTCGAGTGTACTTTACCTAAGTTTGATGACAAAACAACTTTAACCCATGTCTAACACTTCAAAATTAGGTTGAGCCTAGAACTCCAGATTCAAATCCAGGTTCAACGTTTAAGTATCTGTCAGTTTAAAACCAGATCTGAACCGAGAAGCTAGAGCTAGCGTATGAACCAAGGCAGATCACACACCAGGTCTGACATAATGCTAGGTCTAAACCTGGAAAGTTAGTGTAGGTCAGCTCTTAAACTAGCTCTCATTCTGTTGCCTGATCCTAAAGTCAAGTGTAACCGACTATCTGTAATTATAGACCTAAGTTACCAAAGTCGTAAGATCAGGCAACAGAAGGAGAGCTGGTTTTAGAGTCGACCGACAGTAACTTTTCAGGTTTAGATCTAGCATTATGTCAGACCTGGTGTGTGATAAGCCTTGGTTCAAATGCTAGGTCGAGCTTCTAGGTTCAGATCTGGTTTTAAACTGACAGGCACTTTAACCTTGAATCCTGGATTCAAAATCAGTCCTGAATCGAAAGTTCTAGGCTCAGATCTAGCTTTGTAGTGTTGGACCTGGATTAAGGTTGTTTTGTAATTAAACTCAAACTTCGGTGACCTAGGCCCCAGCATTTCACATGGACTCAAGCGCTGACCTAAGTTCTAGGTTTAGACCTGGCATTATGTCAGACCTGAGTTTACAATTACAGCTGGCAATAACGTGAAACCTGGCTTGAGATCAGCCTTTGTAGAAACGTTCGCTCTAGCTTAGGTCACCTGGGTTTAAGTTTAACTACAAAACAACCTTAACCCAGGTCTAACACTACAAAGCTAGGTCTGAGCCTAAAACTTTCGATTCAGGACTGATTTTAAATCCAGGATTCAAAGTTAAAGTGCCTGTCAGTTTAAAACAAGAGCTGAACCTAGAAGGTAGAGCTAGCGTTTGAACCAAAGCAGATCACACACCAGGTATGACATAATGCTAGGTCTAAACCTGGAAAGTTACTGTAGGTCGGCTCTTAAACCAGCTCTTATTCTGTTGCCTCGTCCTATAGTCAAGTGTAACCAACTATCTGTAATTATAGACCTAAATGACCTAAGACCTAAGATCAGGCAACAGAATGAGAGCTGGTTGTAGAGTCGACCGACAGTAACTTTTCAGGTTTAGATCTAGCATTATGTCAGACCTGGTGTGTGATAAGCCTTGGTTCAAATGCTAGGTTCAGATCTGGTTTTAAACTGCAAGCACTTTAACCTTAAATCCTGGATTTGAAATCAGTCCTGAATCTAAAGTTCTAGGCTCAGACCTAGCTTTGTAGTGTTAGACCTGGGTTAAGGTTGTTTTGAACTTAAACCTAGGTGACCTAAGTTTAATTAGGAGACTTAAGTTTAAGTTTAATTGCAAAACAACCTTAACCCAGGTCTAACACTACAAAGCTAGGTCTGAGCCTAGTCTTTAGATTCAGGACTGACTTCAAACCAGGTTTAATATAACGCTATTTGCCACTTTAAAACTAGTACTAAACCTAGAAGCTAGAGCTAATGTTTCTACAATGGCTGATCTCAAGCCAGGTTTCACGTTATTGCCAGCTCTTAATTGTAAACTCCAGTCTAACATAATGCCAGGTCTAAACCTAGAACTTAGGTCAGGGCTTAAATCCATGTGTCATGCTGGGGCCTGATCTTAAAGCCATGTTTAACAAATGTGGTGTGACTGTTAATCCAGGTTTATCTGTATTTATACTACTAAGCTAGGCCTAGGTGCTAGGAAAACTCTGACTGGGATTTCAGTTTAAACCCAAGAAGATCTTTAAGGCAGGTCTGATAGGGAAGAAGCCAGCTTCAACCAAAACCTGGCCGGGTCAAACGTTAAAAAGAAGCCAGCATCTCTTAAAGCCGACCTTAGCTTAAGCTCGGCCTGATCCTCAAACCAGGTCTAACAGCAAAGACCGGTTTTGATGGTAAAACCAGGTTTGGACATATAACATTAGATCTTGACCCGAATTTGATTTTAAACCCAAATCTAATAGTAATTTTAGGCTTGAAATCTAGGTATAATCTTCAATCTGTTGCTATTATGGGACAAACAGGTCTAATCTTTAGGTCATGCTAAATCCAGGTTTCACATTAAAGTCCGCCTGACCTAAAACTGTGTCTGATCTTAAATCCTAGTGTAATTTTAAATCTTAATGGTCTGATTTTGATCTCCGGTTTAGCTTGATCTTGAATCACAAACCTGTCAAAGTGACCTGGCGAGCTTCAGGCACCAAGTGAATGTTTGAGTAGGTTGTTCCTCGAAAGTGACATCTAAATATAAACGTTTACATTCCCCTCCCCTCTACTGTCATTGGCGTGTGTGAGACAACGCCCCTCCGGCCACCCACCACCTCAGGTTACCCCCACCTCCCACGCCTTCTTCCTGTATGTCACAATGGCAGCTGGACTGAGGGTAAACACTTTGTCCTTCTTTTGTCCCCGTCTGCTTCTACAAACCCCAAAACCAGTGAAGTTGGCACGTTGTGTAAATCGTAAATAAAAACAAAATACAATGATTTGCAAATCCTTTTCAACTTATATTCAATTGCAACTGCAAAGACAAGATACTTAACGTTCGAACTGGAAAACGTAATTTTTTTGCAAATATGAGCTCATTTGGAATTTGATGCCTGTAACATGTTTCAAAAAAGCTGGCACAAGTGGCAAAACAGTCTGAGAATGTTGAAGAATGCTCATCAAACACTTATTTGGAACATCCCACAGGTGAACAAGCTAATTGGGAAAAGGTGGGTGCCATGATTGGGTATAAAAGCAGCTTCCATGAAATGCATTCACAAACAAGGATGGGGCGAGGGTCACCACTTTGTGAACAAATGCGTGAGCAAATTTTTCACAATGAGCTATTGCAAGGAATTTAGGGTTTTCACCATCTATGGTCTGTAATATCATCAAAAGGTTCAGATAATCTGGAGAAATCACTGCACGTAACATTGAATGCCCGTGACCTTGGATCCCTCAGGCGGTACTGAATCAAAATGCGACATGAGTGTGTAAAGGATATCACTACATTGACTCAGGAACACTTCAGAAAACCACTGTCAGTAACTACAGTTTGTCGCTCTATCTGTAAATGCAAGTTAAAACTCTACTATGCAAAGCCAATGCCATTTATCAACAACACCCAGAAACGCCGCCGGTTTCGCTGGGCCCGAGCTCATCTAAGATGGACTGATGCAAAGTGGAAAAGTGTTCTGCGGTCTGACGAGTCCACATTTCAAATTGTTTTTGGAAACTGGACGTTGTGTCCTCCAGAGCAAAGAGGAAAAGAACCATCCGGATTGTTCTAGGCGCAAAGTTGAAAAGCCAGCATCTGTGATGGTATGGGGGTATATTGAGGACCAAGACATGGGTAACTTACACATCTGTGAAGGCACCATTAATGCTGAAAGGTGCATACAGGTTTTGGAGCAACATATGTTGCCATCCAAGCAACGTTATCATAGACGCCCCTGCTTATTTCAGCAAGACAATGCCAAGCCATGTGTTACAACAGCGTGGCTTCATAGTAAAAGAGTGCGGGTACTAGACTGGCCTGCCTGTAGTCCAGACCTATCTCCCATGGAAAATGTGTGGCGCAATATGAAGCCTAAAATACCACAACAGAGACCCCGGACTGTTGAACAATTAAGCTGTACATCAAGCAAGAATGGGAAATAATTCCACCTGAAAAGCTTCAAAAATGTGTCTCCTCAGTTCCCAAACGTTTACTGAGTGTTGTTAAAAGGAAAGGCCATGTAACACAGAGGTAAAAAATGCCCCTGTGACAACTTTTTTGCAATGCGTTGCTGCCATTGAATTCTAAGTTAATGATTATTAGCACAAAAAAAATTAAGTCTCTCAGTTGGAACATTAAATATCTTGTCTTTGCAGTCTATTCAATTGAATATAAATTGAAAAGGATTTGCAAATCATTGTATTCTGTTTTTATTTACCATTTACACAACGTGCCAACTTCACTGGTTTTGGGTTTTGTATAGTTTTATTTTGATAAACAATCATAAATGAATCTTTCAGCACGTACACAATGTTAACATCTATAGTTATATTTTGATAAACAATCATAAATGAATCTTTCAGCACGTTCACAATGTTGACATCTATAGTTATATTTTGATAAACAATCATAAATGAATCTTTCAGCACGTACACAATGTTGACATCTATAGTTATATTTTGATAAACAATCATAAATGAATCTTTCAGCACGTTCACAATGTTGACATCTATAGTTATATTTTGATAAACAATCATAAATGAATCTTTCAGCACGTACACAATGTTGACATCTATAGTTATATTTTGATAAACAATCATAAATGAATCTTTCAGCACGTACACAATGTTGACATCTATAGTTATATTTTGATAAAAACAATCATAAATTAATCTTTCAGCACATCCACAATGTTGACATCTATAGTTATATTTTGATAAACAATCATAAATGAATCTTTCAGCACGTACACAATGTTGACATCTATATTTATATTTTGATAAAAAATCGTAAATGAATCTTTCAGCACGTACACAATGTTGCCATCTATAGTTATATTTTGATAAACAATCATAAATGAATCTTTCAGCACGTACACAATGTTGACATCTATAGTTATATTTTGATAAACAATCATAAATGAATCTTTCAGCACGTACACAATGTTGACATCTATAGTTATATTTTGATAAACAATCATAAATGAATCTTTCAGCACGTACACAATGTTAACATCTATAGTTATATTTTGATAAACAATCATAAATGAATCTTTCAGCACGTACACAATGTTGACATCTATAGTTATATTTTGATAAACAATCATAAATGAATCTTTCAGCACGTACACAATGTTGACATCTATAGTTATATTTTGATAAACAATCATAAATTAATCTTTCAGCACGTACACAATGTTGACATCTATAGTTAAATTTTGATAAACAATCAAATGAATCTTTCAGCACATACACAATGTTGACATCTATAGGTATATTTTGATAAACAATCATAAATGAATCTTTCAGCACGTACACAATGTTGACATCTATAGTTATATTTTGATAAACAATCATAAATGAATCTTTCAGCACGTACACAATGTTGACATCTATAGTTATATTTTGATAAAAACAATCATAAATTAATCTTTCAGCACGTCCACAATGTTGACATCTATAGTTATATTTTGATAAACAATCATAAATGAATCTTTCAGCACGTACACAATGTTGACATCTATAGTTAAATTTTGATAAACAATCAAATGAATCTTTCAGCACATACACAATGTTGACATCTATAGTTATATTTTGATAAACAATCATAAATTAATCTTTCAGCACGTACACAATGTTGACATCTATAGTTATATTTTGATAAACAATCATAAATGAATCTTTCAGCACGTACACAATGTTGACATCTATAGTTATATTTTGATAAAAACAATCATAAATTAATCTTTCAGCACGTCCACAATGTTGACATCTATAGTTATATTTTGATAAACAATCATAAATGAATCTTTCAGCACGTACACAATGTTGACATCTATAGTTAAATTTTGATAAACAATCAAATGAATCTTTCAGCACATACACAATGTTGACATCTATAGGTATATTTTGATAAACAATCATAAATGAATCTTTCAGCACAAACACAATGTTGACATTTATAGGTATATTTTGATAAACAATCATAAATGAATCTTTCAGCACGTACACAATGTTGACATCTATAGTTACATTTTGATAAACAATCATAAATGAATCTTTCAGCACATACACAATGTTGAAATCTATAGTTATATTTCGATAAACAATCATAAATTAATCTTTCAGCACATACACAATGTTGACATCTATAGTTATATTTTGATAAACAATCATAAATTAATCTTTCAGCACGTACACAATGTTGACATCCATAGTTATATTTTGATAAACAATCATAAATGAATCTTTCAGCACGTACACAATGTTGACATCTATAGCTATATTTTGATAAACAATCATAAATTAATCTTTCAGCACGTACACAATGTTGACATCTATAGTTATATTTTGATAAAGACGGGGGAAAACATACCTACTCCTAATCGGCGCTTGCAACAGCAACAAACATGGCAGTAGGCGTGATGTTAAATCATGAAATGCAACGATACATATTTATCCAGGAGAGTTTTGATACCAATGTCCTTGACCCAGCCACACCCAAAGAAGTTCTAGACCTCCATGCTTTTCCAAGTTTCATCTGTTTTGTCTTGTAGATGAGAACCAGATAGTTTGACGTGTCTTGGGAACGCGGCCGAGAGTTAATCCTTGAGACCAAGCCTTTTTTTGATTACTTATAAATAAACATTTCATTGCATAGTTAGTTTTTTTGCTGAGGTCTGTACTAGAGATGTCCGATAATATCGGCCGATAAATGCTTTAAAATGTAATATCGGGAATTATCGGTATCGGTTTCCAAAAAGTAAAATATATGACTTTTTAAAATGCCGCTGTACGGAGTGGTACACGGACGTAGGGAGAAGTACAGAGCGCCAATAAACCTTAAAGGCACTGCCTTTGCGTGCCGGCCCAATCACATAATATCTACGGCTTTTCACACACACAAGTGAATGCAAGGCATTCTTGGTCAACAGCCATACAGGTCACACGGAGGGTGGCCGTATAAACAACTTTAAGACTGTTACAAATATGCGTCACACTGTGAACCCGCACCAAACAAGAATGACAAACACATTTCGGGAGAACATCCGCACCGTAACACAACATAAACACAACAGACCAAATACCTGCAGTTACAATATACCCTCCCAACCCCGCCCACCTCAACCTCCTCATGCTCTCTCAGGGAGAGCATGTCCCAAATTCCAAGCTGCTGATTCATGTTAAAAAAAATAATGCACTTTGTCACTTCAATAATAAATATGGCAGTGCCATGTTGGCATTTTTTTTCCCATAACTTGAGTTGATTTATTTTGGAAAACCTTGTTACATTGTTTAATAATGCATCCAGCGGGGCATCACAACAAAATTAGGCAAAATAATGTGTTAATTCCACGACTGTATATATCGGTATCGGTTGATATCGGAATCGGTGATTAAGGGTTGGACAATATCAGGATATCGGCAAAAAAGCCATTATCGGACATCTCTAGTCTGTACCCCTTGGGTACTCAGATAGTTCGCACTCTGTTTGCTGCACAGTATCCCTGATGGTTCGGTGGTCCCCCACTTGGTTTACTCCCGTTCAAAAGTCACATGACTGGATACAACCTATTGGCCGCTATTTCATTACATCGATTCATTATCTTTTGAGCAGTGACAGTTTTAAAGGAAAGAACAGCCTGCATGGCAGCTTTGTGTTTCATATTAGAGTTAACGTTGAAACTTTTTCTCGTTGCGATTCACCTGTTTATTCATACTTGCCAACCCTCCCGGATTTTCCGGGAGACTCCCGAAATTCAGCGCCTCTCCCGAAAACCTCCCGGGACAAATTTTCTCCCGAAATTCAGGCGGAGCTGGAGGCCACGCCCCCTCCAGCTCCATGCGGACCTGAGTGACGTGTTGACAGCCTGTTCACACGTCCGCTTTCCCACAATATAAACAGCTAATGATCGAGGGCGAGTTCTTGGTTTCTTATGTGGGTTTATTGTTAGGCAGTTTCATTAACGTCCTCCCAGCGCGGTAACAACACACAACAGCAGTCAAGTTTTCGTCTACCGTAAAGCAGTTCGTCTGCCGTAAACAGCAATGTTGTGACACTTTTAAACAGGACAATACTGCCATCTACTGTACATGCATATGTGACCCACCCATAATGTGTTACATTTTTGTGTTGATTTATTTATTTTATTTTGTGGTTTGAATTCGTTTTTGGAGCTGTCATTACACATTTATCAGTATTCACATTGGTCAGTAGGGGGCAGTAGGGCGTTTCTTCCCAATTGAATGCTATCACCTGCAGACCGGCTGTGTCTTGTCATTCTGATGAGCGCGACCAGTCTGTGAACAATTGAAACGTCCTGTGTGCTTTTTCCTCCTGTATAACAGGTTAGTTTTGGTGAATCAACTCACTGAATAATATCCATGTGATCTTTATAAGTTTAAGTACACATTCTGATGGTAGAGCCTAACTCTAAAGTGTTTGTGAGTTGTAGTTTGTATTTGTGAATAAATCCAGTGCACAGCTGCAGTAATCAATACAAAAAGGCGACGTGAGTGCGCAATGTTTATATAGGAACTTCTGATCCTAATTCAGACTCCCAAATTAGAGCTCCCGTTTTCTTATTGATTTTATAATGTATATTTGTATAATGTGTGTGTTCTGAAATAGTGACAGAGAATAGAACAAGGATGGACAATTCAACCCTTAACTCAACAATGAGTAGATGAGTGTTATGTGTGTGTGTATGTGTAAATAAATGAACACCGAAATTCAAGTATTCCTTTTATTTATTTATATATATACATATAACTAGAATTCACTGAAAGTCAAGTATTTCTTATATATATATATATATATATATATATATATATCTTAACCACGCCCCCAACCTCGCCCCACCCCCGACCACCCCCCCCACCCCCCACCTCCCGAAATCGGAGGTCTCAAGGTTGGTAAGTATGTGTTTATTGCTCTTTTTTTATGGTTTTCTTAACCAATCAGTGATTTATTCCAAAAGTGTTCCTGTTGTGACATTATTGTGTTGTGTTCAGGCATGCGCAAATATTCCTGTCGGGATGCCTGGCGGGGGTCTTCACCACTGTAATCGTGGCTCCAGGAGAGCGGATTAAATGCTTACTGCAGGTAAAGTCCATTAAACAACCATACATCCAACGCTTCAGTTCTTTGGTTCCTTCTACGTTTCTCTCGTACATTATCATCCGGTGACCATGGATGGGGTTGATAGTGCAGGTGGTCTTGGTTAATGAGTACACTTTAGAGTTGAGCGTAGTTACGGACACACACACACACGGCAACAAAGAATGCAGCGAGTCCGAAAACTAATAAAGACACAAACTGAAGACAGGACAGATGTCAGGTTCAAACACTGATGACATCTATTAAACAAGACAAGAGGCAAAGAATTAAACAATTTGGAGTCAATTGAGGAGAGATGTCTGGACACACTGCACGCTCTGCCAAAAGATGGCATGTCTCCTTCTTTTATTTTGGACCCTCCCCGACCACCTGGCCACCGTTGTTTCCAAAGGACAAAGGTCGCAAAAAAGTTCACAGAAAAAGGTCGTAAACAATTTACGGAAAAGGTCAGTTCAAAAAAAGTTTCATAAAATAGTTCAAAAAGACTTAGTAAAATACTTCAAAAAGAGTTCCATAAAATAGTTAAAAAAGAGTTCGTAAAATACTTCAAAAAGAGTTGGTCAGATCCTGTCATCTCTCCGCTTTGAAGTCTTTAAAGGGGAACATTATCACCAGACCTATGTAAGCGTCAATATATACCTTGATGTTGCAGAAAAAAGACCATATATTTTTTTAACTGATTTCCGAACTCTAAATGGGTGAATTTTGGCGAATTAAACGCCTTTCTAATATTCGCTCTCTGAGCGATGACGTCACATCGGGAAGCAATCCGCCATTTTCTCAAACACCGAGTCAAATCAGCTCTGTTATTTTCCGTTTTTTCGACTGTTTTCCGTACCTTGGAGACATCATGCCTCGTCGGTGTGTTGTCGGAGGGTGTAACAACACGAACAGGGACGGATTCAAGTTGCACCAGTGGCCCAAAGATGCGAAAGTGGCAAGAAATTGGACGTTTGTTCCGCACACTTTACCGACGAAAGCTATGCTACGACAGAGATGGCAAGAATGTGTGGATATCCTGCGACACTCAAAGCAGATGCATTTCCAACGATAAAGTCAAAGAAATCTGCCACCAGACCCCCATTGAATCTGCCAGAGTGTGTGAGCAATTCAGGGACAAAGGACCTCGGTAGCACGGCAAGCGATGGCGGCAGTTTGTTCCCGCAGACGAGCGAGCTATCGACCCTAGCTTCCCTGGCCTGCTGACATCAACTCCAAAACTGGACAGATCAGCTTTCATGAAAAGAGTGCGGATGAGGGTATGTCTACAGAATATATTAATTGATGAAAACTGGGCTGTCTGCACTCTCAAAGTGCATGTTGTTGCCAAATGTATTTCATATGCTGTAAACCTAGTTCATAGTTGTTAGTTTCCTTTAATGCCAAACAAACACATACCAATCGTTGGTTAGAAGGCGATCGCTGAATTCGTCCTCGCTTTCTCCCGTGTCGCTGGCTGTCGTGTCGTTTTCGTCGGTTTCGCTTGCATACGGTTCAAACCGATATGGCTCAATAGCTTCAGTTTCTTCTTCAATTTCGTTTTCGCTACCTGCCTCCACACTACAACCATCCGTTTCAATACATTCGTAATCTGTTGAATCGCTTAAGCCGCTGAAATCCGAGTCTGAATCCGAGCTAATGTCGCTATAGCTTGCTGTTCTTTCCACCATGTTTGTTTGTGTTGGCTTCACTATGTGACGACACAGGAAAATGGACGGGTGGTTAAAATCAGGCACTTTGAAGCTTTTTTTTAGGGATATTGCGTGATGGGTAAAATTTTGAAAAAAACTTCGAAAAATATAATAAGCCACTGGGAACTGATTTCTAATGGTTTTAACAATTCTGAAATTGTGATAATGTTCCCCTTTAAGCCAGAACAACATCCTTCTGTTGATTACCATACATGAGAGAACACAGGAACACCATCTTGCTTCCCTTCCCCTACACAGTGGAGTTTTACGAGCCTTACTCTTGGTAGGTTTCAAAAGACAGCCTTTTGTCTTCTTGTCAGGAACACAATGTAATACAAAGTTTTTGTGATCGTTTAGAAACAATTATTCTAACAACAGGCAATAATAAACACAAACAGAAGTCCAACACAACTGTATTTATATCATTTTTCTGCCTTTACATTACTATTAGTGTTGTTTTTTTGCAGGTTATATCGGTCCTTCTCAAATAGTAAGGTGGTGTGCGATGCCAGGGGGGCGTGTGTAACCCTGGGGAACATGCTTTTGTCACGATCGGCTTTCGGCTTCAGAGAAGAAATATTAAAAAAAATAACAAAAAGCGCATTAAAAAAGGAGTGAGGAAAAACAACTGAGGATGCACACAAAAGGTGCGGAGAGGAAACACTTAACATTACACACGGCAGCGCCGGATCGGAGCCACGGGAACGAGGAGCGTGAGTGGAGCAAGAGTAAATTAACTCACCTGGAAGGGTGAACCATCAGGAATCTACTGGTGCCGAGTGAAGGGACTGGAGAGCTGGACTTTTTTATGGAATTGTGCCTATTGTTCACAAACATGAGGGACAAGAACACACGTCTTTATTTCTTTAATTTTTACGATTTTAAAGATGATAAAAAAAACACTATAAAGATGCGGGTAATGGCAGTCATAGTTGTAGCCTTCAAAGCCATTAAAACAACTTCAAAACCCTCCATCAACGTTTTATATACACACTGCAAGTATAAATATAATGTAGTGACAGACACCTTCATAACAATATGTACAATATACACACTACATGTATATACAAAACCCAAAACCAGTGAAGTTGGCACGTTGTGTAAATGGCAAATAAAACCAGAATACAATGATTTGCAAATCTTTTTCAACTTATATTCAATTGAATAGACTGCAAAGACAAGATACTTAATGTTCACACTGAGAACCTTAATTTTTTTTTTGCAAATAATCATTAACTTAGAATTTAATGGCAGCAACACATTGCAAAAAAGTTGTCACAGGGGCATTTTTACCACTGTGTTACATGGCCTTTCCTTTTAACAACACACAGTAAATGTTTGGGAACTGAGGAGACACATTTTTGAAGTGGAATTCTTTCCCATTCTTGCTTGATGTACAGCTTAAGTTGTTCAACAGTCCGGGGTCTCCCTTCTGCTATTTTAGGCTTCATATTGCGCCACACATTTTCAATGGGAGACAAGTCTGGCCAGTCTAGTACCCGCACTCTTTTACTATGAAGCCACGCTGTTGTAACACGTGGCTTGGCATTGTCCTGCTGAAATAAGCAGGGGCGTCCATGATAACGTTGCTTGGATGGCACCATATGTTGCTCCAAAACCTGTATGTACCTTTCAGCATTAATGGTGCCTTCACAGATGTGTAAGTTACCCATGCCTTGGGCACTAATACACCCCCATAGCATCACAGATGCTAGCTTTTGAACTTTGCGCCTCGAACAATCCGGATAGTTCTTTTCCTCTTTGGTCCGGAGGGCACGACCTCCAATGTTTCCAAAAACAATTTGAAATGTGGACTTGTCAGACCACATAACACTTTTCCACTTTGCATCAGTCCATCTTAGATGAGCTCGGGCCCAAGGAAACCGGCTGTGTTTCTGGGTGTTGTTGATAAATGGCTTTCGCCTTGCATAGTAGAGTTTTAACTTGCACTTAGAGATGTAGCGACCAACTGTAGTTACTGACAGTGGTTTTCTGAAGTATTCCTGAGCCCATGTGGTGATATCCTTTACACACTGATGTCGCCTTTTGATGCTGTACCGCCTGAGGGATCGAAGGTCTGTAATATCATCGCTTACGTGCAGTGATTTCTCCAGATTCTCTGAACCTTTTGATGATATTACGGACTGTAGATGGTGAAATCCCTAAATTCCTTGCAATAGCTGCTTGAGAAATGTTGTTCTTAAACAATTTGCTCAGGCATTTGTTGACAAAGTGGTGACCCTCTCCCCATCCTTGTTTGTGAATGACTGAGCATTTCCTGGAAGCTGCTTTTATACCCAATCATGGCACCCACCTGTTCCCAATTAGCCTGTTCACTTGTGGGATGTTCCAAATAAGTGTTTGATGAGCATTCCTCAACTTTCTCAGTCTCTTTTGCCACTTGTGCCAGCTTTTTTGAAACATGTTTCAGGCATGAAATTCCAAATGAGCTCATATTTGCAAAAAATAACAACGTTTTTCAGTTTGAACGTTAAATATCTTGTCTTTGCAGTCTATTCAATTGAATAGAAGTTGAAAAAGGATTTGCAAATCATTGTATTCTGTTTTTATTTACCTTTTACACAACGTGCCAACTTCACTGGTTTTGGGGTTTGTATGATGATATAATATTTGTTGCATCATTAGATGATATAGTAGTTTAAAAAGTATTTGTGTTTTATTCTGCTGAAATGTATATAGATAGCAACGTGTTGTTTCCAGGCCATATAAATGATGTGGCCCCGGGCCCTGAGTTTGACACCTGTGCATTAAACTATGAAGTTGAGTAGAGGGCCGCAAAATATGGGCTGCAAGTTTGAGACCCCTGTTCTGCACATAGACCTTGAAGTGTGTTGTGTGTCGCAGGTGCAGGCTGGCGGGGGCGTGTCCAAATATTCCGGTCCCCTCGACTGCGCCGTGCGGCTCTACAAGGAGCAGGGCATCCGCAGCGTCTACAAAGGAACCGTGCTGACGCTCATCAGAGGTATTTGACACATGCTAACTGATAGCATGCTAACTGATAGCATGCTAACGTTCGCTTGCAAGCATGCTAACATTAGCATGATAAAGTTTTAAACTAATTTTGCAACCGTTAACCCCAGAGTCATATAACTTGGTATGTGACACTTGTTAACTGTTAGCATGCAAAAGTTAGCATGCTAGTAAGCTAATATTAGCATGCTAACATTTTTTCGGACTTTTTTTTTTGCACTTTTTTCTCTACTTCCACAGCCATACACCTTACAGTCATATAATTTGGTATGTGACACATGCTAACTGATAGCATGCTAATGTTAGCTTGCTAGCATGCTAACATTAGAATGATACATTTTTTACCTAAATTTGCAACCGTTTACCCCAGAGTCATACAACTTGGTATGCGACACATGCATGCAAACGTTAGCATGGTAGCAAGCAAAATTTTTAGCTAATTTTACGTTTTTTTCTCTCTAATTACACAGCCATACACCTTACAGTCATATAACTTGGTATGTGACACATGCCAACGGATAGCATGCTAATGTTAGCTTAGCATGCTAACATTAGCATGACAAAGTTTTGAGCTAAATTTGCAACCGTTTACCCCAGAGTCATATAACTTGGTATGCGACACTTGTTAACTGTTAGCATGCAAACGTTAGCATGGTAGCAAGCAAAATGTTTAGCTAATTTTATGTTTTTTTCTCTCTAATTACACAGCCATACACCTTACAGTCATATAACTTGGTATGTGACACATGCTAACTGATAGCATGCTAACGTTCGCTTGCAAGCATGCTAACATTAGCATGATAAAGTTTTAAACTAATTTTGCAACCGTTAACCCCAGAGTCATATAACTTGGTATGTGACACTTGTTAACTGTTAGCATGCAAACATTAGCATGGTAGCAAGCTAATTTTTTAGCTAATTTAAAAAAATTAATGTTTTTCTAATTGCACAGCCAAACACCTTACAGTCATATAACTTTGTATGTGACACATGCTAACTGTTAGCATGCAAACATTAGCATGGTAGCAAGCTAATTTTTTAGCTAATTTAAAAAAATTAATGTTTTTCTAATTACACAGCCATACACATTACAGTCATATAACTTTGTATGTGACACATGCTAACATTAGAAGAATTACGTTTTGAGCTAAATTTGCAACCGTTTACCCCAGAGTCATATAACTTGGTATGTGACACTTGCTAACTGTTAGCATGCAAACGTTAGCATAGTAGCAAGCAAAATATTTAGCTAATTTTACGTTTTTCTTTTCTCTAATTACACAGCCATACACCTTACAGTCATATAACTTGGTATGTGACACATGCTAACTGATAGCATGCTAATGTTAGCTTGCTAGCATACTAACATTAGCATGATAACGTTTTGAGCTAAATTTGCAACCGTTTACCCCTGAGTCATACAACTTGGTATGTGACACTTGTTAACTGTTAGCATGCAAATGTTAGCATGGTAGCAAGCAAAATTTTTAGCTAATTTTACGGGGGGGGTTTCTCTAATTACACAGCCATACACCTTACAGTCATATAACTTGGTATGTGACACATGCTAACTGATAGCATGCTAATGTTAGCTTAGCATGCTAACATTAGCATGATAAAGTTTTGAGCTAAATTTGCAACCGTTTACCCCAGAGTCATTTAACTTGGTATGCGACACTTGTTATCTGTTAGCATGCAAACGTTAGCATGGTAGCAAGCTAAATTTTTAGCTAATTTTAGGTTTTTTTTTCTCTAATTACACAGCCATACACCTTACAGTCATATAACTTGGTATGTGGCACATGCTAACTGATAGCATGCTAATGTTATCTTGCTAGCATGCTAACATTAGAATGAAACATTTTTGACCTAAATTTGCAACCGTTTACCCCAGAGTCATACAACTTGGTATGTGATACTTGTTAACTGTTAGCATGCAAACATTAGCATAGTAGCAAGCAAAATATTTAGCTAATTTTACGTTTTTCTTTTCTCTAATTACACAGCCATACACCTTACAGTCATATAACTTGGTATGTGACACATGCTAACTGATAGCATGCTAATGTTAGCTTGCTAGCATACTAACATTAGCATGATAACGTTTTGAGCTAAATTTGCAACCGTTTACCCCTGAGTCATACAACTTGGTATGTGACACTTGTTAACTGTTAGCATGCACATGTTAGCATGGTAGCAAGCAACATTTTTAGCTAATTTTACGGGGGGGGTTTCTCTAATTACACAGCCATACACCTTACAGTCATATAACTTGGTATGTGACACATGCTAACTGATAGCATGCTAATGTTAGCTTAGCATGCTAACATTAGCATGATAAAGTTTTGAGCTAAATTTGCAACCGTTTACCCCAGAGTCATTTAACTTGGTATGCGACACTTGTTAACTGTTAGCATGCAAACGTTAGCATGGTAGCAAGCTAAATTTTTAGCTAATTTTAGGTTTTTTTTTCTCTAATTACACAGCCATACACCTTACAGTCATATAACTTGGTATGTGGCACATGCTAACTGATAGCATGCTAATGTTATCTTGCTAGCATGCTAACATTAGAATGAAACATTTTTGACCTAAATTTGCAACCGTTTACCCCAGAGTCATACAACTTGGTATGTGATACTTGTTAACTGTTAGCATGCAAACATTAGCATAGTAGCAAGCAAAATATTTAGCTAATTTTACGTTTTTCTTTTCTCTAATTACACAGCCATACACCTTACAGTCATATAACTTGGTATGTGACACATGCTAACTGATAGCATGCTAATGTTAGCTTGCTAGCATACTAACATTAGCATGATAACGTTTTGAGCTAAATTTGCAACCGTTTACCCCTGAGTCATACAACTTGGTATGTGACACTTGTTAACTGTTAGCATGCAAATGTTAGCATGGTAGCAAGCAACATTTTTAGCTAATTTTACGGGGGGGGGGGTTTCTCTAATTACACAGCCATACACCTTACAGTCATATAACTTGGTATGTGACACATGCTAACTGATAGCATGCTAACATTAGCATGATAAAGTTTTGAGCTAAATTTGCAACCGTTTACCCCAGAGTCATTTAACTTGGTATGCGACACTTGTTAACTGTTAGCATGCAAACGTTAGCATGGTAGCAAGCTAAATTTTTAGCTAATTTTAGGGTTTTTTTTCTCTAATTACACAGCCATACACCTTACAGTCATATAACTTGGTATGTGGCACATGCTAACTGATAGCATGCTAATGTTATCTTGCTAGCATGCTAACATTAGAATGAAACATTTTTGACCTAAATTTGCAACCGTTTACCCCAGAGTCATACAACTTGGTATGTGATACTTGTTAACTGTTAGCATGCAAACGTTAGCATAGTAGCAAGCAAAATATTTAGCTAATTTTACGTTTTTCTTTTCTCTAATTACACAGCCATACACCTTACAGTCATATAACTTGGTATGTGACACATGCTAACTGATAGCATGCTAATGTTAGCTTGCTAGCATACTAACATTAGCATGATAACGTTTTGAGCTAAATTTGCAACCGTTTACCCCTGAGTCATACAACTTGGTATGTGACACTTGTTAACTGTTAGCATGCAAATGTTAGCATGGTAGCAAGCAAAATTTTTAGCTAATTTTACGGGGGGGTTTTCTCTAATTACACAGCCATACACCTTACAGTCATATAACTTGGCATGTGACACATGCCAACGGATAGCATGCTAATGTTAGCTTAGCATGCTAACATTAGCATGATAAAGTTTTGAGCTAAATTTGCAACCGTTTACCCCAGAGTCATACAACTTGGTATGCGACACTTGTTAACTGTTAGCATGCAAACGTTAGCATGGTAGCAAGCAACATTTTTAGCTAATTTTATGTTTTTTTCTCTCTAATTACACAGCCATACACCTTACAGTCATATTACTTGGTATGTGACACATGCTAACTGATAGCATGCTAATGTTAGCTTAGCATGCTAACATTAGCATGATAAAGTTTTGAGCTAAATTTGCAACCGTTTACCCCAGATTCATATAACTTGGTATGTGACACTTGTTAACTGTTAGCATGCAAACATTAGCATGGTAGCAAGCTAATTTTTTAGCTAATTTAAAAAAATAAATGTTTTTCTAATTACACAGCCAAACACCTTACAGTCATATAACTTTGTATGTGACACATGCTAACTGATAGCATGCTAACATTAGTAGGATAAGGTTTTGAGCTAAATTTGCAACTGTTTACCCCAGAGTCATATAACTTGGTATGTGACACTTGTTAACTGTTAGCATGCAAACGTTAGCATGGTAGCAAGCAAATTTTTTAGCTAATTTTACGTTTTTTTCTCTCTAATTACACAGCCATACACCTTACAGTCATATAACTTGGTATGTGACACATGCTAACTGATAGCATGCTAATGTTAGCTTGCTAGCATACTAACATTAGCATGATAACGTTTTGAGCTAAATTTGCAACCGTTTACCCCTGAGTCATACAACTTGGTATGTGACACTTGTTAACTGTTAGCATGCAAATGTTAGCATGGTAGCAAGCAAAATTTTTAGCTAATTTTACGGGGGGGGTTTCTCTAATTACACAGCCATACACCTTACAGTCATATAACTTGGTATGTGACACATGCTAACTGATAGCATGCTAATGTTAGCTTAGCATGCTAACATTAGCATGATAAAGTTTTGAGCTAAATTTGCAACCGTTTACCCCAGAGTCATTTAACTTGGTATGCGACACTTGTTATCTGTTAGCATGCAAACGTTAGCATGGTAGCAAGCTAAATTTTTAGCTAATTTTACGTTTTTTGTTTTCTCTAATTACACAGCCATACACCTTACAGTCATATAACTTGGTCTGTGACACATGCTAACTGATAGCATGCTAACATTAGCATGATAACGTTTTGAGCTAAATTTGCAACCGCTTACCCCAGAGTCATGTAACTTGGTATGTGACGCATGTTAACCAATAACATGTTAACGTTAGCTTGCCAGCATGCTAACGTTAGCATGATAACGTTTTGAGCTAAATTTGCAACCGTTTACCCCAGAGTCATATAACTTGGTATGTGACACTTGTTAACTGTTAGCATGCAAACGTTAGCATGGTAGCAAGCAAAATTTTTAGCTGATTTTACGGTTTTTTTTTTCTCTAATTACACAGCCATACACCTTACAGTCATATAGCTGGCTAGCATGCTAACATTAGCATGATAACGTTTTTGAGCTAAATTTGCAACCGTTTACCCCAGAGTCATATAACTTGGTATGTGACACATGTTAACCAATAACATGTTAACGTTAGCTTGCCAGCATCCTAACGTTAGCATGATAAGGTTTTGAGCTAAATTTGCAACCGTTTACCCTAGAGTCATATAACTTGGTGTGTGACACTTGTTAACTGTTAGCATGCAAACGTTAGCATGGTAGCAAGCTAATTTTTTAGCTAATTTAAAAAAATAAATGTTTCTCTAATTATTACAGTCATATAACTTTGTATGTGACACATGCTAACTGATAACATGCTAACATTAGTAGGATAACGTTTTGAGCTAAATTTGCAACCGTTTACCCAGAGTCATATAACTTTGTATGTGACACTTGTTAACTGTTAGCATGCAAACGTTAGCATGGTAGCAAGCGAAATCTTTAGCTTATTTTAGTTTTTTCTTTCTCTAATTACACAGCCATACACCTTACAGTCATATTACTTGGTATGTGACACATGCTAACTGATAGCATGCTAATGTTAGCTTAGCATGCTAACATTAGCATGATAAAGTTTTGAACTAAATTTGCAACCGTTTACACCAGATTCTTATAACTTGGTATGTGACACTTGTTAACTGTTAGCATGCAAACATTAGTATGGTAGCAAGCTAATTTGTTAGCTAATTTAAAAAAATAAATGTTTCTCTAATTACACAGCCATACACCTTACAGTCATACAACTTTGTATTTGACACGTTAACGGATAGCATGCTAACATTAGTAGGATAACGTTTTGAGCTAAATTTGCAACCGTTTACCCCAGAGTCATATAACTTGGTATGTGACACTGATAGCATGCTAATGTTAGCTTTCTAGCATGCTAACATTAGCATGATAACGTTTTGAGCTAAATTTGCAACCGTTTATCCCAGAGTCATACAACTTGGTATGCGACACTTGTTAACTGTTAGCATGCAAACGTTCGCATGGTAGGAAGCAAAATTTTTAGCTAATTTTACGGGTTTTTTTCTCTCTAATTATACAGCCATACACCTTAGTCATATAACTTGGTATGTGACACATGCTAACTGATAACATGCTAATGTTAGCTTAGCATGCTAACATTAGCATGATAAAGTTTTGAGCTGAATTTGCAACCGTTTACCCCAGATTCCTATAACTTGGTATGTGACACTTGTTAACTGTTAGCATGCAAACATTAGCATGGTAGTAAGCTAATATTTTAGCTAATTTAAAAAAATAAATGTTTCTCTAATTACACAGCCATACACCTTACAGTCATATAACTTTGTATGTGACACATGCTAACTGATAGCATGCTAACATTAGTATGATAACGTTTTGAGCTAAATTTGCAACCGTTTACCCCAGAGTCATACAACTTGGTATGCGACACTTGTTAACTGTTAGCATGCAAACGTTAGCATGGTAGCAAGCAAAATTTTTAGCTAATTTTAAGTTTTTTTCTCTCTAATTACACAGCCATACACCTTACAGTCATATAACTTGGTATGTGACACAGGCTAACTGATAGCATGGTTAGCTTAGCATGCTAACATTAGCATGATACATTTTTGACCTAAATTTGCAACCGTTTACCCCAGAGTCATATAACTTGGTATGCTAACATTAGCATGGTAGCAAGCTAATTTTTTAGCTAATTTAAAAAAATAAATGTTTCTCTAATTACACAGCCATACACCTTACAGTCATATAACTTTGTATGTGACACATGCTAACTGATAGCATGCTAACATTAGTAGGATAACGTTTTGAGCTAAATTTGCAACCGTTTACCCAGAGTCATATAACTTTGTATGTGACACTTGTTAACTGTTAGCATGCAAACGTTAGCATGGTAGCAAGCTAAATTTGTAGCTAATTTAAGGGTTTTTTTTCTCTAATTACACAGCCATACACCTTAGTCATATAACTTGGTATGTGACACATGTTAACTGATAGCATGCTAATGTTAGCTTGCTAGCATGCTAATGTTAGCTTGCTAGTATGCTAACATTAGCATGATAACGTTTTGAGCTAAATTTGCAACCGTTTACCCCAGAGTCATACAACTTGGTATGCGACACTTGTTAACTGTTAGCATGCAAACGTTAGCATGGTAGGAAGCAAATTTTTTAGCTAATTTTACGTTTTTTTTCTCTCTAATTATACAGCCATACACCTTACAGTCATATAACTTGGTTTGTGGCACATGCTAACTGATAGCATGCTAATGTTAGCTTTCTAGCATGCTAACATTAGCATGATAACGTTTTGAGCTAAATTTGCAACCGTTTACCCTAGAGTCATATAACTTGGTATGTGACACATGTTAACTGATAGCATGCTAATGTTAGCTTGCTAATATGCTAACATTAGCATGATAACGTTTTGAGCTAAATTTGCAACCGTTTACCCCAGAGTCATACAACTTGGTATGCGACACTTGTTAACTGTTAGCATGCAAACGTTAGCATGGTAGGAAGCAAATTTTTTAGCTAATTTTACGTTTTTTTCTCTCTAATTATACAGCCATACACCTTACAGTCATATAACTTGGTATGTGGCACATGCTAACTGATAGCATGCAAATGTTAGCTTTCTAGCATGCTAACATTAGCATGATAACGTTTTGAGCTAAATTTGCAACCGTTTACCCCAGAGTCATACAACTTGGTATGCGACACTTGTTAACTGTTAGCATGCAAACGTTGGCCTATTTTGCACTTTTTTCTCTACTTCTACAGCCATACACCTTACAGTCATATAACTTGGTATGTAACACATGCTAACTGATAGCATGCTAATGTTTGCTTGCTAGCATGCTAACATTAGCATGAGAACGTTTTGAGCTAAATTTTAAATTTTACCCCACAGGCATATAACTTGGTATGTGACACTTGTTTTTGTGTTTTTGGCCTATTTTTCACTTTTTGCTCTACTTCTGCAGCCATACACCTTACAGCCATATTAGTTGATAATGTGAGACATGTTAACTGTTAGCATGCCAATGGCATCGTTGGCACACATGCTAAGTGTTAGCATTTAAATGTGCGCTAATGTTTTAGGCTAACTCTGTAGCTCATTTTGTACAGTTACACCTAAAACTCACAGATTCAGACACTCGGCACCATCTTTAAAGTACGTCGGCTTCCGGCAACCCCTGGCCAGAGGTTCGAGGCACACAGATAGCAGGCCCATCAAAATGATTTATTATTATTTAATTAATTTAATGATGATTTAGTGATGATTCAAAAATGTACCATATTTTTCGGAGTATAAGTCGCACCGGAGTATAAGTCGCACCTGCCGAAAATGCATAATAAAGAATGAAAAAAACATATATAAGTCGCACTGGAGCCCGGCCAAACTATGAAAAAAACTGCGAAATATAGTCCGAAAAATACGGTACTAATTTATTTCTCTCATTTGGCCCTTGACAGCGCTCCATGGATTTATTATATTGGTCAAACTAAGTCTTCAAAGTCAGTGGGCGGATCCTAACACCTGATTGGTTACCCAGTACTTCCACATGCAATGATTGGTCTAGATTTGTGTTAGCCCCGCCCACTGACTTTGACAGGTGACAAATGGAACAAGATTAAATAAATAAATATGTCTTTAAATGATTATTAAATGAATCCTGAATGATTAATTAAATAATTGAATAATAGTTTTTTTACATTAAATAAATTGATTACACATTTAATAACATACTTGTATTTAATTCCAAATATAAATAATTAGAGAAACATTTCAGTAATTATTTGAAGATGTATTTATTTATTTAACTTTGTCCCATTTGGCCGTCCATGCTTTATCATCTTTATTTGATGTATATTGATTGTATTAGCAGTTAGGTCATTAGCGCCCCCTTGTGTCATGTCCAAAGTGCACATCGTCTTCCCTCTCTGCCAGACGTGCCTTCTAACGGTCTCTACTTCCTGACGTACGAATACCTCAAAAACCTCCTGACCCCGGAGGGTCAAAGGTCAGTCGCCGTGAAAAGGCTAAAGATGAAAACAATGGCGTGGTCCGAAAACGTGGTTTTGATGTGTGTGTTTTAGCGTTTCCCAGCTCGGCGCCGCTTACATCCTGCTCGCTGGAGGTGTGGCCGGACTCTTGAACTGGACCATCGCGTTGCCCCCGGATGTCCTTAAATCCAACTTTCAGACCGGTGACTCCGCCTTTTTCACTTCCAAGACGACACGATATTAGTCCGATACGATACCCGCAAAAATCACACATACTTTTATCGGTTAGAAAAGACTTGATCATAGGAAATTAGTCAAACAGATGACAAATACTCACCTATTTGCTTTCTTTAAGTTGAAGTGGAGTGGTAATTGTTTTTAGCGACACATGGTGGCCACGATAATTAATTAAGCTAAGCCCATGACGCAGTAAGTTGAATGATGCGGACACATTTTTTACCGGATACTTTCTAATACGCGTCTGCCATGTGTAACGTAGGCTGGCAAGTATGGCTGAGAACCTCAAGAGCAGTGCTGGCTATCAGGTTGATAGCTCGGTAGCCAGCACGTGTGTCTTTCATGCAAACGGCTTAGGTCCGAGTTCCTGGCGGAACAGAAAAAGTAGAGACTGAACCAGGTGGGTTATGGTGGTGCCGTGACCCGGATGAGGGTGAGGTGAGTGTAACTGAGTGGTAATCCTCACTCCCTGACAACTTCAAGAGCTGTGCTGCCTATCAGGTTGATTGCTCGGGCGGAACAGAAAGAGTAGGGACTGAACCAGGCAGGTTACAGTGGTGCCGTGACCCGGATAAGAGTGAGTTTTAGGGCGGTGAGTGTAGCGGAGGGCAGCCAGTGTGGCAGGGCCAACTGTAGGTTTGTAAAACTTACTCCCTGACAACCTCAAGAGCTGTGCTGCCTATCAGGTTGATTGCTCGGGCGGAACAGAAAGAGTAGGGATTGGACCAGGCGGGTTACAGTGGTGCTGTGACCCGGATGAGAGTGAGTTTTAGGGCGGTGAGTGCAGCGGAGGCCAGCGAGTTTGCCTGGGCCTTGTGTATGTTGGTAATCCTCACTCCCTGACAACCTCAAGAGTAGTGCTGGCAATCAGGTTGATAGCTCAGGCGGAACAGAAAAAGTAGGGACTGGACCAGGCAGGTTACAGTTGTGCCGTGACCCGGATGAGAGTGAGATTCAGGGCGGTGAGTGTAGCGGAGGGCAGCCAAGGTGGCTGGGCCAAGTGTAGGTTGGTAATCCTCACTCACTGACAACCTCAAGAGCAGTGTTGGCTATCAGGTTGATAGCTCGGGCGGAACAGAAAAAGTAGGGACTGAACCAAGCAGGATATAGTGGTGACGTGACTCGGATGAGAGTGAGTTTTAGGGCGGTGAGTGTAGCGGAGGCCAGCCAGTGTGGCTGGGCCTTGTGTATGTTGGTAATCCTCCCTCCCTGACAACCTCAAGAGCAGTGCTGGCAATCAGGTTGATAGCTTGGGCGGAACAGAAAAAGTAGGGACTGAACCAGACGGGTTACAGTGGTGCCGTGACCCGGATGAGAGTGAGATTTAGGGCGGTGAGTGTAGCGGAGGGCAGCCAGTGTGGCAGGGCCAACTGTAGGTTCGTAAAACTTACTCCCTGACAACCTCAAGAGCCGTGGTGGCTATCAGGTTGGTAGCTCGGGCGGGACAGAAAAAGTAGGGACTGAACCAGGCGGGTTACAGTGGTGCCGTGACCCGGATGAGAATGAGATTTAGGGCGGTGAGTGTAGTGGAGGCCAGCCAGTGTGACTGGGCCTTGTATATGTTGGTAATCCTCACTCCCTGACAACCTCAAGAGCAGTGCTGGCTATCAGGTTGATAGCTCGGGCGGAACAGAAAAAGTAGTAACTGAACCGGGCGGGTTACAGTGGTGCCGTGACCCGGATAAGAGTGAGTTTTGGAGCAGTGAATGTAGCAGAGGGCAGTGAGTGTAGCAGAGGGCAGCCAGTGTGGCAGGGCCAACTGTAGGTTTGTAAAACTTACTCCCTGACAACCTCAAGATCAGTGCTGGCTATCAGGTTGATAGCTCGGGCGGAACAGAAAAAGTAGGGACTGAACTAGGCAGGTTACAGTGGTGCCGTGACCCGGATGAGAGTGAGTTTTGGGGCAGTGAGTGTAGCAGAGGGCAGCCAGTGTGGCAGGGCCAACTGTAGGTTTGTAAAACTTACTCCCTGACAACCTCAAGATCAGTGCTGGCTATCAGGTTGATAGCTCGGGCGGAACAGAAAAAGTAGGGACTGAACCAGGCAGGTTACAGTGGTGCCGTGACCCGGATGAGAGTGAGTTTTAGGGCAGTGAGTGTAGCGGAGGCCAGCCAGTGTGGCAGGGCCAACTGTGGGTTGGCCCTGCCAACCTCAAGAACAGTGCTGGCTATCAGGTTAGTAGCTCGATAGCATACTTGTCTCTCATGTGAATGACCTAGGTTTGAGTCCCGGGCGGAATAGAAAAAATAGAGACTGAATCAGGCAGGTTACAGTGGTGCCGTGACCCGAACAAGAGTGATGTTTGGGGAGTGAGTGTAGTGGAGGCCAGCCAGTGTGGCTGGGCCATGTGTAGGTTGGTAATCCTCACTCCCTGACAACCTCAAGAGCAGTGTTGGCTATCAGGTTGATAGCTGGGATGGAACAGAAAAAGTAGGGACTGGACCAGGCAGGTTAAAGTGGCGACGTGACACGGATGAGAGTGAGGTTTAGGGCGGTGAGTGTAACGGAGGCCAGCCAGTGTGGCTGGGCCATGTGTAGGTTGGTAATCCTCACCGCCTGACAACCTCAAGAGCAGTGCTGGCTATCGGGTTGTTCGCTCCGTAGCTAGCACGTTCATCTCGGGACTGCACCAGGCCAGTTACACTTGAAGACTTTGTAAGTGTCTGCAGGACTGATTGTATCGGAGCTAATATCGGATATTTTACATGCAAGCCGATTTTATAGACCAAGCACCCGGCGACTAAGGCGGTTAACTGAGTGGTGTTTGACAGCTGCGGACGGCAAGTACAGAGGACTGGCGGACGTCTTGAGGACGCTGCTCCGGGAAGAAGGACCCAAGGCGCTCTACAAAGGCTTCAACGCCGTCTTTCTCCGAGCCTTCCCAGCCAACGCAGTAAAACTCCTCCACCGTCTGCACCCAGTCCACCGGAGTACTTACTCGCTCTCTCTCTCCCTGCCCAGGCCTGTTTCCTGGGGTTCGAAGTGGCCTTGAAGGGCTTGAACTGGCTCATGCCCAGCTGGTGAGTGAGCGCCCGTTTGGACCAACAATCTGCCCTGAACGTCCGACTTCAGAATGCCACGCTACGCAAAATCAGCTTTCATGCTTCATATTCCGTGTTTACTATTAGAGGTGCTATTGTATCTATCTATATAAGACTCCATTTCTGATTGAAAGAATATTTATATTGTATTTATGGCGCATAAAAACTTGTGTAGCGTATGTAGTTGTGTACACTTGATCAATAAAGTAATTTAAATAGAACTGCTGTCTTTTATTCTGTTAGACATATACAGGAACGCTGAAGGGTCGCCACTTACGGCGCCCCGTAAAAGGTGGGAAAAGGGTACACGCGGGGGAAGGGTGAGTAAAAAAAGAAAAAAAAGTAGATCTCAGACTGGGCTCTTATTGAGGGCGAACGGGGCGTGGACTGAGGCAGAGGGGGGCAAAAAACGTGATAGCCGTAGCACATACATGCATGTTGACATAGAAACCACAAGACTTGCAACAGGGGGAGACAGTGGCGGGCATCCGTCCCGAAGCTGCCAGTTTTCCGTCAAATTACGTGGGGTGAAGCGTCGAAGGCGTGGGATGGGGGTGTGGGGTACGTGTGTGTGTGTGTGGTGGATGGTTGTCTTGATACCAATATTTTGGTACCGGTACCAAACTGTATTTCGATACTTTTCAAAATAAAAATTTCATTATTCGCTTTATTTTAAGAAAACATCTTAGGGTACATTAAACATATGTTTCTCATTGCAAGTTTGTCCTTAAATAAAATAGTGAACATACTAGACAACTTGTCTTTCAGTAGTAAGTAAACAAACAAAGGCTGACATATGCAGTAACATATTGTGTCATTTATCATTCTATTTTTTGTCAACATTATGAGGGACAAACTGTAAAAATTGATTGTTAATCTACTTGTTCATTTGCTGTTAATATCTGCTTATTTTCTGTTTTAACATGTTGTACCTACACTTCTGTTAAATGTAATCACTTATTCTTCTCTTGTTTGATACTTTACATTAGTTTTGGATGATACCACACATTTAGGTATCGATCCGATACCAAGTAGTTACAGGATCATACATTGGTCATATTCAAAGTCCTCTTTTGTCCAGGGACGTATTTTCTGAGTTTATAAACATAATAGGATTTTTTTTTTTAAAGGATAAAGATTTTGTGACGATAAAAAATATTGATGTAATCATAGTATCGACTAGATAAGCTATTGTACTTGGTATCATTACAGTGGATGTCAGGTGTAGATATACCCATGGATAGACAACTATTGTCTTTACTGTAGGAATTTAAGTTGTTTTAGTTTTGTATTTTTGATTTATTTATTTTGGGGGATTTAAAAAAATATTTTTGTATTGTCTCTTACTTTACTCTCTAACAGTTTTTTTTTTACATTAGATATTTATATATCTTAGGGACCTATAGACCGTATCTCTTTTGCTGCAGCAGCAGAGTTTATTCTGTCTTGACACTTTGTATTGATATTTTGTATTACATTCTTCCCTTAAATGATCATGTCAAGGGAAACTCCAGCAGCCCAAATGACTACCGGCCAGTAGCTCTTACACCAACCATCATGAAGTGCTTTGAGAAACTGGTCCGAAGCCATATCACCGCTTTCATAGCACCTACACTTGACCCTCACCAGTTTGCATATAGAGCAAACCGATCTACAGAGGATGCCATAGCAACAGTACTCCATTCCACACTTACACATCTGGAAAAGCCAAGGAGCTATGTCAGGCTGCTCTTCATTGACTTCAGTAGTGCCTTTAACACCATTCTGTCGAGCAGACTGATTCCCAAGCTGCTGGAGTTAGGACTGTCTCAACAGATCTGTTACAGGATTAAAGGGGAACATTATCACAATTTCAGAAGGGTTAAAACCATTAAAAATCAGTTCCCAGTGGCTTATGATATTTTTCGAAGTTTTTTTCAAAATTTTACCCATCACGCTATATCCCTAAAAAAAGCTTCAAAGTGCCTGATTTTAACCATCGTTATAAACACCCGTCCATTTTCCTGTGACGTCACATAGTGAAGCCAACACAAACAAACATGGCGGAAAGAACAGCAAGCTATAGCGACATTAGCTCGGATTCAGACTCGGATTTCAGCGGCTTAAGCGATTCAACAGATTATGAATGTATTGAAACGGATGGTTGTAGTGTGGAGGCAGGTAGCGAAAACGAAATTGAAGAAGAAACTGAAGCTATTGAGCCATGTCGGTTTGAACCGTATGCAGGCGAAACCGACGAAAACGACACGACAGCCAGCGACACGGGAGAAAGCGAGGACGAATTCGGCGATCGCCTTCTAACCAACGATTGGTATGTGTTTGTTTGGCATTAAAGGAAACTAACAACTATGAACTAGGTTTACAGCATATGAAATACATTTGGCAACAACATGCACTTTGAGAGTGCAGACAGCCCAATTTTCATCAATTAATATATTCTGTAGACATACCCTCATCCGCGCTCTTTTCCTGAAAGCTGATCTGTCCAGTTTTGGAGTTGATGTCAGCAGGCCAGGGAAGCTAGGGTCGATATTCTTCTCTTGATCATTTTCGGTGGCATAAGGGACGGTGTGAGCCAAGACATCCAGGGGGTTAAGCTCGCTCGTCTGCGGGAACAAACTGCCATCATTGCTTGCCGTGCTACCGAGGTCCTTTGTCCCTGAATTGCTCACACACTCCGGCAGATTCAATGGGGGTCTGGCGGCAGATTTCTTTGACTTTATCGTTGGAAATGCGTCTGCTTTGAGTGTCGCAGGATATCCACACATTCTTGCCATCTGTCGTAGCATAGCTTTCGTCGGTAAAGTGTGCGGAACAAACGTCCAATTTCTTGCCACTTTCGCAACTTTGGGCCACTGGTGCAACTTGAATCCGTCCCTGTTCGTGTTGTTACACCCTCCGACAACACACCGACGAGGCATGATGTCTCCAAGGTACAGAAAACAGTAGAAAAAAACGGAAAATAACAGAGCTGATTTGACTCGGTGTTTGAGAAAATGGCGGATTGCTTCCCGATGTGACGTCACAACGCTCCGGGAGCGAATAATAGAAAGGCGTTTAATTCGCCAAAATTCACCCATTTAGAGTTCGGAAATCGGTTAAAAAAATATATGGTCTTTTTTCTGCAACATCAAGGTATATATTGACGCTTACATAGGTCTGGTGATAATGTTCCCCTTTAAGGACTTTCTAACGAACCGCCCTCAGAGAGTGAAGGTCGGACACCATCTCTCCTCAACCCTCAGCGTCAGCACCGGTGCCCAACAGGGCTGTGTTTTGAGCCCCTTGCTTTTCAGTCTTTACACCCATGACTGTATTCCCATCCATCCTAGCAATTCCATCATCAAATTTGCGGATGATACTACAGTGGTGGGGCTCATCACAGAAGGGGACGAGACTGCCTATAGAGAAGAGGTGAAGGCACTGTCAGACCACTATGCAAAAAAACAACCTCATTCTCAATGCCACAAAGACCAAGGAGCTGATTGTTGATTTCAGGAAAGAAATCACTGAGCCCATCCAGCCCATCTACATCATGGGAGAGGAGGTGGAAAGGGTCTCAGAGTGCAAGTTCCTGGGCGTGAAAATCTCAAGCAACATGACCTGGAAAAGCAACACCACTGCACTCCAGAAAAAAGGTCAGCAAAGACTGTATTTTCTGAGAAGGCTTAGGAAAATAGATCTGGCTGATAACCTGCTCCTGTCAATACTGACCTACGGCATCTCTGTGTGGTTTTCTAGCTGCACGGTGGCAGAGAGAAAGAGATTACAGGGCGTCATAAACGCGGCCCAGAAGATCACTGCATGTCCTCTTACATCTCTAGAGGACCTGTATAAGAGGCACTGCAACGTGAGAGCAAACAGCATCCTCAGGGACTCATCCCACCCAGGTCACCACTGGCTTTAACTCTTGCCCTCAGGGAGGCGCTATAAGACCATCAAAGCAAGGACAAATAGACTGAAAAACTGTTTCTATCCTAGAGCTGTTATTGCCCTTAACTCTGCACTTACCTGAACACTCACCACTTTATTACTTGCTTACCTCTGATAGAGATCTGCTGTGCAATATGTTTTTAACATTTTATTATGTTTTTACATTTTAAATTGTTTTATTATTGTTGTTGTCTATTTTATGTAGGTTTGTTTTAAAAGCACTGAGCTGGATTGCTGTCCAATTTTGTTGTTTCCATAAAATGACAATAAAGGTATTCTGATTCTGATGTTTACAGTGATTGTTTTATATGCATTTTTTATGTATGTCGCTTGGATAAAAGCGTCTGCTAAATACTTAAACATAAACATATATAAACACCTGAAAGTCTTTATATCAGCTAAAACCACCAATCTGTTTCACCGAATTCAGAATAAAACCAAATTCTGTCTTACCCAACAATGTTAGTATTTGAATATTGTTACTTGAAGACTTATTCCTGGTTGCAATTATACTGTTAACGTATTGTCTAATACTTTGCCTAAAATGAGATCAGTGGCGGCTGGTGAATTTTGCTTTAGGTGGGGCTAAGCCTGAAAGTTTGTAAACCAAACCCCTGTAGGGGGATCATCTTCCCCCAGAAGATTTCTTTGTGATTTTCACATACATATGAAGCATTCTGGTGCATTCTGACAAAATAATGAAGACAAAATAGAACATTTCATAGGTTTGCAGAGAACTATATACAATATGCACACTGGAGGCATGATGCCACCATAGGTTTGCAGAGAACTATATACCATATATATATATATATATATAAAGTACTATTAAAGATATTTGCGCCTTCTCAACTCTGTGGTAATATTCTTTTCACAAAATACAACCAATAGTACGTTAATGTTAAATCTTACTTGTGAAAAGTAATCTATTTTCAACAGTCCGCTCGTTTGAGCAGGAAAACGCTGAACACCATCTTTGTTTTCTACCTGTCAACTGTCAGTTTAGGCTGCTCGCCGGCTCCTCATCACCACTTCAAGATGGCGGCCCAACTTCTCGCGTCACAGCAGCCAATGCTGCGTTTACTTATAAGATGTCTATGGTTAAACCAAACGCGCCTTATTTTTCAAGTTTTTAAGACGTAATGGAAGATGTAAATACATTTGTAGACTCTATGTGTTTTGGTGAATTTGACAAAATTGTCAAACGTATAGCGTAAAAAAAAATCCCACTTCTTTATGGAGAACTGTAGTACCCACAATTCAAAGCGGCATTTCACTTCCGGGTCAGACTAAAGCACCCTGTCAAAGAGGTGAAAGAAGCAAGTTTAGCTAAATGTTTCGTTTATTCTTTGCTTGCAAGATCGGGAAGCAAACTAGGTAAGCAATTGTTTACGAGCACACAAAAATATACTTAAAAGTTTGTCATTTAACCGATTGGACTTGACTGCAATGTGATAATCAGGTAATTAAAAGTCAAATATGTGAGTGTGCTCGCCATAGTTTCCTATGAATGACGTCAATGTATGACATTTTTAGCTTTTGTGAGCGAAATGTAAACCCTATACTGAGTGGTATCGCTTTAGTTAGGCACACAAATACTGTGTTATTGTTAAAAAATAATCTTACCTTCTTTAGTAACTTTCTTGTGTTATTACCACAGTTGCCGGGAGACCAGAATGTCAGTCGTCGGTATCGATACCTATGGATTGCCACGATTTCCGATACTTAGTCGATACCACGATAACAAGAAAAACTGAACCCATGTAATTTTAGACTAATTGCGAAAACTGCGAGGTATTTAGGATAATGTCTTTCAACATATTTTTGCACACAATTCAAATTGCAGTGTCCATTGCCAAAAGGTACGTTCAAAAAAGTGTTCCATCACCTCTCAGTTGATCAAAACAAACAATTCTGTGCTCATAAATAACAATATACTCTCATTTTCCCCGGGGGATTTTTGTTTATTTTATTTCTACAATGTGCCACTTGCCCATTAAAAAAAGATGTCCCCCAGGCCACACTATGCCTTCCGGGTAAACTACGCAAAGCAGTGGCGTTCAAAGTGTCGCCAAACGACAGAAGAACGTCTCTAAGCTGTGTTTTCTTAGCACTTTCGGAAGTGATAAACGTTGTCTCGCGCACTTTTGGATCTTTTACGCACGCTGTGGTAATGCACACTCCCTGGGCTTGTGGTGGTGGATCTCAGCTTTATTTGGCGATAACTTCCGTGACCGCTTGTATTTGATTACTAAATACCTGCATGAAGCAAGATACACCTCTTTTTCAGTGTATGTATTTCTATTTGCTAAATAGAGCGACAAAGTGGATCGTTTCACCTTATACTCTGGCAGACCAGCCACGAATGAGGTGTGTTGTCAAGTTTTTGATGAGCGAGGGAGATTCAGAAGCGCCAAATGCGCATTCGTGACAGGTTGATTATTTTCCAAGACAGCCGGCGTTTGAGAATTGACGTTGCTCCCCGAGGAAAAACTGTTATACAGTGTTCGGTACTGACCATACTAAAAAAAAAAGCAAGTATTTTTGGCAGTACAGTCAATCAATCAATCAATCAATCAATCAATGTTTACTTATATAGCCCTAAATCACGAGTGTCTCAAAGGGCTGCACAAGCCACAACGACATCCTCAGCTCAGATCCCACATCAGGGCAAGGAAAAACTCAACCCAATGGGACAATGAGAAACCTTGGAGAGGACCACAGACGACCCCCCACCCCCAGGGCGACCGGTGCAATGGACGTCGAGTGAATCTAGCATAATATTGTGAGAGTCCAGTCCATAGTGGATCTAACATAATAGTGAGAGTCCAGTCCATAGTGGATCTAACATAATAGTGTGAGAGTCCAGTCCATAGTGGATCTAACATAATAGTGAGAGTCCAGTCCATATTGGATCTAACATAATATTGTGAGAGTCCAGTCCATAGTGGATCTAACATAATATTGTGAGAGTCCAGTCCATAGTGGATCTAACATAATAGTGAGAGTCCAGTCCATAGTGGATCTAACATAATAGTGAGAGTCCAGTCCATAGTGGATCTAACATAATAGTGAGAGTCCAGTCCATAGTGGATCTAACATAATAGTGTGAGAGTCCAGTCCATAGTGGATCTAACATAATAGTGTGAGAGTCCAGTCCATAGTGGATCTAACATAATAGTGAGAGTCCAGTCCATATTGGATCTAACATAATATTGTGAGAGTCCAGTCCATAGTGGATCTAACATAATATTGTGAGAGTCCAGTCCATAGTGGATCTAACATAATAGTGAGTCCAGTCCATAGTGGATCTAACATAATAGTGAGAGTCCAGTCCATAGTGGATCTAACATACCGGTAATAGTGTGAGAGTCCAGTCCATAGTGGATCTAACATAATAGTGTGAGAGTCCGGTCCATAGTGGATCTAACATAATAGTGAGAGTCCAGTCCATAGTGGATCTAACATAATAGTGTGAGAGTCCAGTCCATAGTGGATCTAACATAATATTGTGAGAGTCCAGTCCATAGTGGATCTAACATAATAGTGAGAGTCCAGTCCATAGTGGATCTAACATAATATTGTGAGAGTCCAGTCCATAGTGGATCTAACATAATAGTGTGAGAGTCCAGTCCATAGTGGATCTAACATAATAGTGTGAGAGTCCAGTCCATAGTGGATCTAACATAATAGTGTGAGAGTCCAGTTCATAGTGGATCTAACATAATAGTGTGAGAGTCCAGTCCATAGTGGATCTAACATAATAGTGAGAGTCCAGTCCATAGTGCATCTAACATAATAGTGAGAGTCCAGTCCATAGTGGATCCAACATAATAGTGAGAGTCCAGTCCATAGTGGATCTAACATAATAGTGAGAGTCCAGTCCATAGTGGATCTAACATAATAGTGTGAGAGTCCAGTCCATAGTGGATCTAACATAATAGTGTGAGAGTCCAGTCCATAGTGGATCTAACATAATAGTGAGAGTCCAGTCCATAGTGGATCTAACATAATATTGTGAGAGTCCAGTCCATAGTGGATCTAACATAATAGTGTGAGAGTCCAGTCCATAGTGGATCTAACATAATAGTGAGAGTCCAGTCCATAGTGGATCTAACATAATAGTGTGAGAGTCCAGTTCATAGTGGATCTAACATAATAGTGTGAGAGTCCAGTCCATAGTGGATCTAACATAATAGTGAGAGTCCAGTCCATAGTGGATCTAACGTAATATTGTGAGAGTCCAGTCCATAGTGGATCTAACATAATAGTGAGAGTCCAGTCCATAGTGGATCTAACATAATAGTGTGAGAGTCCAGTCCATAGTGGATCTAACATAATAGTGAGAGTCCAATCCATAGTGGATCTAACATAATAGTGTGAGAGTCCAGTCCATAGTGGATCTAACATAATAGTGAGAGTCCAGTCCATAGTGGAGCGAGCAGGAGACCATCCCGAGCGGAGACAGGTCAGCAGCGCAGAGACGTCCCCGGGTCCCTACTTTGGACAGCCAGCGCTTCATCCGTGGCAGATCAACTAGTCTAAAAGGGGGGTCTTTAAAGGCTAGAGTATACAAATAAGTTTTAAGATTGGACTTAAATGCTCAGGTAGCATCTCTAACTGTTACCGGGAGGGCATTCCAGAGTACTGGAGCCCAAATAGAAAACGCTCTATAGCCCGCAGACTTTGTTTGGGCTCTGGGAATCACTAAAAAGCCGGAGTTGTATACTATGTAATACTTGTGTCTCACCAGAGTCAATGTATGTGGCTGTAGCGCTTGTCGAGAGCTGTGATGCCCCTGGAGGTCAGATGGCCCTTCCCACAATGCCCCTCGTTGGCCTGGAGGCTCTCCAGCTCGCTGGTCATGGGCATGGTGGGCTCCTACTCCTACTTTTGGACCAGTAAGTCCCGTTCAGTTGGAAAAAACAAAAAAAACAAACCCAGCTGTCATTCAGGAAGGTTGTCGCTCCCACCCTAGAGTACATGAACTCCTTGACGGTCCATAACCGGGAGGTTCTGTTTGAGCTGATTGACCGGCGGCCTGCGGACACGCCCCTGATCACGCTGTCCAATCACCAGTCTTGCATGGACGACCCTCACATCTGGGGTAAGACAAGACACCCAAGCTCCGTAAGGAAAGTGTTGACACTTAATGTGTGTGTGCTAGGTGTCCTGAAGCTGAGACACTTGTGGACTTTTAACAAGATGCGATGGTAAGTCTTGTTTCTTTACCTCGGCCATTTTATCCATCCAGTTGTTTTATTTGGAACATGTTCACATTTTCTGTTCACTTATTCACAGCGGAGGTGCCACAATTTGTAGTACAAAAAATAAGGTGAACGAGATGAGGCAATTTCTGAAGGAATTGCGTGCGAATGTTCCAATGCTGAAGTTGAACTGAAATGCTGACAGAATGTAGTACAAATGTAAGAACAGTTTGAATATTGGAATGGTTTGAAGGGTTTGAATTTCCAGGAAAACCGGAATTTGGTTTGGAACTTGGGAAAGTGTTTGTTTGAAATTCCAGGATGAGTGGAATGTGTTAATGTTGGAATGGTTTAAATAGGTGGGAAAATGTGGGAATTGGGCAAGCTGGAAAAATGTCCCATTAATTTCAATGGGAACTTCCTGGAAATTTGTGAATTTTAGGAAAAGCCGGATTTAAAAAAAAAAAAAAGATTAGGAGCATTAATGTCCTGAATGAGTTGAATTGGTTGGTGTTGGAATTGTTTAAATTGGCCAAGAAATGTTAAAGTAGTAACAGTTTTTTAATTGAGATATTGTATTGTGGAATTCCTAGAATTTCGGGAAAACCGGGAATGTTTGTAGTTCCTAAACCAACTTGGTTTTTTTGTCCAGAGTAAGAAAAAATGTTTCGACGGTGGAACAGTTGAAATGGGATGAAAAAAGGAAAAGGAGTACTCAAACGAAAAAGGTTGGAAATAGGGTTGTTAAAAAAACAGGAATTCCTGGAAATTTGTTGAACGCGGAAAAATGGTATTTTGAATGTCCAAGATGAGTTGAATGTGTTGAGGGTTGAATGGTTTGAATAAGATGAAAAATGTGGGAGTTGTGGAAGTTTGAAGAATGTCCTATTGATTTCAATGGAAATTTCTAAACAAATTGTGAATTTCGGGAAATGCAGGAATTTTTTTGAAAATGGTAAAACAACTTGAATGGTCAGAATGAGTTGAAATAGTTGGTGGTGGAATTTTTCAAATCGGTCGAGAAATGTTGAAGTAGTAACCTGTTGAATTGAGAAATGGTATAACGGAATTCCTGGAAATTCGGGAAAACCAGGAATGTTTTAGTTCCTAAACCAACTTGGTTTTTTGTTCTGACTAAGAAAAATGTTTTGACGGTGGAACAGTTGAAATGGGATGACAAAAGGAAAAGGAGAAGTCAAACGAAAAAGGTTGGAAATAGGGTTGTTAAAAAAACAGGAATTCCTGGAAATTTGTTGAATGTGGATAAATGGTAGTTTGAATGTCGAGGATGAGTTGAATGTGTTGAGGGTGGAATGGTTTGAATAAGATGAAAAATGTGGGAGTTGTGGAAGTTTGAAGAATGTCCCATTCATTTTAATGGGAATTTCTAAAAATTTGGGAATTTTGGGAAATGTAGGAATTTTTTTTGAAAATGGCAAAAAACTTAAATGTTCTGAATGAGTTGAAATGGTTGGTATTGGAATTTTTCAAATCGGTCAAGAAAAGTTGAAGTAGTAACATGTAATTGAGAAATGGTATAGTGGAATTCCTGGAATTTCGGGAAAACCGGGAATTTTTCCAGTTCAAAAAACAACTTATTTCTTTGTCCTGATTAAGAGGAATGTTTCGACGGTGCAACTATTGAAATGCGGCGAAAAATGTGGAAGGAGTAGTTGCCAGAAAAAAAGGTGGAACTAGGGCTTTGGAAAACCAGGAATTCTGGAAAATCCTGGAATTTTTTTGAACATGGAAAAATGAAAGTTGGAATTTCCAGCATGGTGGAATGGTTTGAAAAATGTGGAAATGGTGGAAGTTTTGAAAAATGGCCAATTCATTTTAAATGGGAAAAATGTCAGGAACATCTGGAATTCTGGGAAATCTGGGAATTTTTGAAATTTGTCAAGGGGAAGCCCGCAATTCCCGAATAGGCTGAACAGTTTGAAGTTGGAACAGTTTGAATAGGTTGAGAAATTTGGGAATTGTGCAACCTGGAAAAATGTCACATTCATTTCAATGGGAACTTCCTGGAAATTCGGGAATTTTGGGAAAAGTGGGATTTAAAAAAATAAAATAAATTAGGAGCATGACTATCCTGCATGAGCTGAATTGGTTGGTTTTGGAATTGTTTAAATCAGTCAATAAATGTTGAAGTAGTAACAGTGGTTTAATTAAGAAATTGTATTATGGAATTCCTGGAATTTCTGAAAAAACAGGAATGTTTGTAGTTCCTAAACCAACTGTTTTTTTTTGTCCTGACTAAGAAAAATGTTTTGACGGTGGAACAGTTGAAATGGGATGACAAAAGGAAAAGGAGTAGTCAAACGAACATGGTTGGAAATAGGGTTGTTAAAAAAACAGGAATTCCTGGAAATTTGTTGAATGTGGATAAATGATAGTTTGAATGTCGAGGATGAGTTGAATGTGTTGAGGGTGGAATGGTTTGAATAAGATGAAAAATGTGGGAGTTGTGGAAGTTTGAAGAATGTCCCATTCATTTCAATGGGAATTTCTAAAAATTTGGGAATTTTGGGAAATGTAGGAATTTTTTTTGAAAATGGCAAAAAACTTAAATGTTCTGAATGAGTTGAAATGGTTGTTGTTGGAATTTTTCAAATCGGTCAAGAAATGTTGAAGTAGTAACATGTAATTGAGAAATGGTATAGTGGAATTCCTGTAATTTCGGGAAAACCAGGAATTTTTCCAAGTCAAAAAACAACTTATTTCTTTGTCCTGATTAAGAGGAATGTTTCGACGGTGCAACGGTTGAAATGCGGCGGAAAATGTGGAAGGAGTAGTTGCCAGAAAAAAAGGTGGAACTAGGGCTTTGGAAAACCAGGAATTCTGGAAATTCCTGGAATTTTTTTGAACATGGAAAAATGAAAGTTGGAATTTCCAGGATGGTGGAATGTGTTGAAGGTGGAATGGTTTGAAAAATGTGGAAATGGTGGACGTTTTGAAAAATGGCCAATTCATTTTAAATGGGAAAAATGTCCAGGAACATCTGGAATTCTGGGAAATCTGGGAATTTTTGAAATTTGTCAAGGGGAAGCCCGCAATTCCCGAATAGGCTGAACAGTTTGAAGTTGGAACGGTTTGAATAGGTTGAGAAATTTGGGAATTGTGCAACCTGGAAAAATGTCACATTCATTTCAATGGGAACTTCCTGGAAATTCGGGAATTTTGGGAAAATAAAATGATTAGGAGCATGAATATCCTGCATGAGCTGAATTGGTTGGTTTTGGAATTGTTTAAATCAGTCAATAAATGTTGAAGTAGTAACAGTTGTTTAATTAAGAAATTGTATTATGGAATTCCTGGAATTTCTGAAAAAACAGGAATGTTTGTAGTTCCTAAACCAACTTGTTTTTTTTGTCCTGACTAAGAAAAATATTTTGACTGTGGAACAGTTCAAATGGGATGACAAAAGGAAAAGGAGTAGTCAAACGAAAAAGGTTGGAAATAGGGTTGTTAAAAAAACAGGAATTCCTGGAAATTTGTTGAATGTGGATAAATGGTAGTTTGAATGTCGAGGATGAGTTGAATGTGTTGAGGGTGGAATGGTTTGAAAAATGTGGAAATGGTGGACGTTTTGAAAAATGGCCAATTCATTTTAAACGGGAAAAATGTCCAGGAACATCTGGAATTCTGGGAAATCTGGGAATTTTTGAAATTTGTCAAGGGAAAGCCCGCAATTCCCGAATAGGCTGAACAGTTTGAAGTTGGAACGGTTTGAATAGGTTGAGAAATTTGGGAATTGTGCAACCTGGAAAAATGTCGCATTCATTTCAATGGGAACTTCCTGGAAATTCGGGAATTTTGGGAAAATAAAATGATTAGGAGCATGAATATCCTGCATGAGCTGAATTGGTTGGTTTTGGAATTGTTTAAGTCAGTCAATAAATGTTGAAGTAGTAACAGTTGTTTAATTAAGAAATTGTATTATGGAATTCCTGGAATTTCTGAAAAAACAGGAATGTTTGTAGTTCCTAAACCAACTTGTTTTTTTTTGTCCTGACTAAGAAAAATGTTTTGACTGTGGAACAGTTCAAATGGGATGACAAAAGGAAAAGGAGTAGTCAAACGAAAAAGGTTGGAAATAGGGTTGTTAAAAAAACAGGAATTCCTGGAAATTTGTTGAACGCAGAAAAATTATAGTTTGAATGTCCAGGATGAGTTGAATGTGTTGATGGTGGAATGTTTTTAATCGGTTAAAGAATGTGGGAGTTGTGGAAGTTTGAAGAATGTCCCATTGATTTCATTGGAAATTTCCCAAAAATGTGGTAATTTCGGGAAATGCGCGAATGTTTTTGAAAATGGTACAAAAAACTTGAATGGTTTGAATGTGTTGGAATTTTTCAAATTGATCGAGTAGTAACCTGTTGAATTGAGAAATGGTATAACGGAATTTCGGGAAAAACGGGAATTGGTAACACTTGTCTAACACTCTGCACCATCTTAAAAGCAATTGGAAGTTGGTGATTCCAAGGACGCAATATATATATTTTTTTAATACATTTTTTTTTTCAATGCATGGAAACGTGACGGACTATTTTCCGGCAGGACCCCCGCAGCGTCGGACATCTGCTTCACGAGAGAATTGCACTCTCGCTTCTTCAGCAGAGGGAAGTGCGTTCCTGTCTGCAGAGGTAAGCGACTGTCAGGTTCAAACACTGATGACATCTATTAAACAAGACAAGAAGCAAGGAATCATGCAGAGACAAGAGTTCAGTTTTGCTCAATGAGGAGAGCCGTTTTTGGGCTGTAGTCTAGTTACAGATCCAAACTACGCTCTAAAATCCTGCCCACGTGCTCCTCTATTTATTTGGGAGGTCCCTGGTTACATCACTGAGGCTGCCGCTGAGGGAAGGGGGGTAAGCTCAGCAGCCGCAGTTAGACACAATGTATGACTATTAATGAAATGCAAATGTGCTGACACTCGTGATATCGCCCTGTCTCTGCTTTGTCTGCGTCACGGTACTCGATGTTCGGCCTTGGCAGTCAGCGTAGTCTGGACACAACACTGATACGAGACGACTCGCAATTTTTTGGATTGCCAGCTGTCCCTTTGCACAGATAGAAAAGTACAACTTCAGCACAATTGATAATAACTATAGCAATGGCCCTTGAGCATAAGACATACCTGCCAACTACTCCGGTTTTCCCGTAATTAGTACGGTTTTCATCAACCTATTCCGGGTTACGGTTGCAGTGATGAAAAATACGGTTTTTCATTAATTAAAAATTTTTTTTTTTTTAAAGTTTTATTCACAAAATCGCATAACAACAATGACAATCGACACTGCTTCCCGTAACTTCGTATCGAGCCATTCCGAATGCCATGCGCGAGGCTATTTATAGCACCGCTGCCAAGCACGAGGCACCAGTTGCCATTGTTTCCAAACGAGCGAACGATAATGGAAACAGCCGGAGAAAAATTGCAAACGAGTCTTAAACCGAAAACAAAACTGCAGTCATTCCGTGAAGAATATTCAAAAGCCTATCCGGGAATAATTATCCGTTCCAAAAAGGGTGAAAACTACGCGAATTGCACCTTGTGCAGACAAGATTTTTTGATCGGACACGGAGGAATTAGCGATGTAAAAGACCACGTTGGGACAAAAAAACACGAGTCTAATGCCGTTGCTAGCGATACAAGTGGAAAACTTTCAACGTTTTTCGTCGCCCAAATAGATTCTTTGGATGTGATAAATGTCGAAGTTTTATTTGGATTTTAGCCACAAAAAGGTATTGACACCAATGTTATCTATTGGAATTGTTTAGTACTGTTATACTGTTAAAAGTGTTTATACTATTTATGCTTTCAAGTCCAAGTTGAAGAAATCTTGTTAAATGTTGACAGCATAACTACCAAAATACAGAAGTATGTCCTTAATATTTTTGCAGTGCTATTTCTGTTGAAAAATTAAAATGATTACATTAGAGATGTGATGTGCCACTTTTCAAGTGTCTGATGGCTTAAATTAATTTTCATTAATTTTTCATATTTTGAATTCTTTTGAAAGGCTTACAAAAAAACTACATTTGAATTGTAATTCCATGCTATTGACAGGACTATTAATTTTAATGAAGTTAGCTTACCATGTTTACAGTATGATAATTGTGATAGAAAAGTGAATTTTAGGCACAGAATATTTTTTACAATTGAACAAGGCAGTAGATTATACAAGCTTGGACAGAAAGTTAATAATGACACCAATTTTATTTTTAATGGAATTGTTTAGTACTGTTTTACCATTTGTTTACTGTAAAAAGTGTTTATACTGTTTATACTTTCAATTTACAAATTGAAGTCTTGTGAAAGGTTGACAGGATAACTGGCATTAACTGTCAAAATAATTTCAAACTATTGAAGTTAGCTTACAGAATAAACATGTCAATCAACCCATATGATTTTTGCTGTAATATTTTTGTTTTGAAAAGTCACTGTGACTGATAGAAAAATGATGGTTTTAGCAACATTTTAACCTGTCTGAATGCTAATAATCATTTTGCGTCGGGGGGTGAAGGAACCCCCCACCAGGACTTTGTCCTGGACCTACCGGGGCCTGCGGCCCCTGGACCCTGGCTACAAGGTTTTTCTGATTTCAAAAGTTGGCAGGTATGATAAGAGTTGTATGATAATATATACATAATTATTCTAACAGCGACACACACTCCATTTTGTCTTAGTCTCCATCGGGCCTACAAGGCAACCCTTTCTCAAAAATGTGTGAAAATGGAAAAAAAAAATTTTTTTTGTTTTAATATAATTTGTATAGGACAGGGGTCGGCAACCCGCGGCTCCGGAGCCGCATGCGGCTCTTTGATCACTCTGATGCGCTCAGCTGCATACTTGCTGACCCTCCCGATTTTTCCTGGAGACTTCCGAATTTCAGTGCCTCTCCCGAAAATCTCCCGGGGCAACAATATTGAGGGCGTGCCTTTAGCGTCCGATTTTACACTATCTGCGTGCCGGCCCAGTCACATGTTGTATGCAGGCTCTGCCCTTCACACTTAAGTGACTGCAAGGCATACTTGGTCAACAGCCATACAGGTCACACTGAGGGTGGCCGTATAAAACAACTTTAACACTGTTACTAATATGCACCCACACCAAACAAGAATGACAAACACATTTCTGGAGAACATCCGCACCGTAACACAACATAAACACAACAGAACAAATACCCAGAATCCCATGCAGCACTAACTCTTCCGGGCTACATTATACACCCCCTCTACCACCAAACCCCGCCCCCCCCAACCCCGCCCACCTCAACCGACGCATGAAGGGGGGGGGTTTGGTGGTAGCGGGGGTGTATAATGTAGCCCGGAAGAGTTAGTGCTGCATGGGATTCTGGGTATTTGTTATGTTGTGTTACGGTTAAAGTTAAAGTTAAAGTACCAATGATTGTCACACACACACTAGGTGTGGCGAGATTATTCTCTGCATTTGACCCATCACCCTTGATCACCCCCTGGGAGGTGAGGGGAGCAGTGGGCAGCAGCGGTGGCCGCGCCCGGGAATCATTTTGGTGATTTAACCCCCAATTCCAACCCTTGATGCTGAGTGCCAAGCAGGGAGGTAATGGGTCCCATTTTTATAGTCTTTGGTATGACTCGGCCGGGGTTTGAACTCACAACCTACCGATCTCAGGGCGGACACTCTAACCACTAGGCCACTGAGTAGGTGGGGATGTTGTCCAGAAATGTGTTTGTCATTCTTGTTTGGTGTGGGTTCACAGTGTGGCGCATATTAGTAACAGTGTTAAAGTTGTTTTATACGGCCACCCTCAGTGTAACCTGTATGGCTGTTGACAAAGTATGCATTGCAGTCACTTATATGTGTCTGCAGAAGCCGCATACAACATGTAACTGGGCTGGCACGCTGTTTATACAGCCTGTAGAGGGCGCTAAAGACAGTGCCTTATTATTGTCGTTTTGGTGAAACTTGCCCTGAATTTCGGGAGTCTCCTGGAAAAATAGGGAGGGTTGGCAAGTATGACACTGTCAAGCGCCATTCATACAGAACTCGCGAAATAACGTCTCACGGGCCGCGTGTCTGGTTTATACATAGCACAAATTTAAAAAAAAACTCTATGCAGTGTTATTTCATTTTAAATTTAAAAAGAGTTTTGTGGCTCCCATTGTTTTCTTGAATTTGTGAAACGGGTCAGAATGGCTCTTTGAGTGTTAAAGGTTGCCGACCCCTGGTATAGGAGGACACACATGACACAAACCTTCCTAAATGTTAGAAATCCCACTGTTTTTATTAAACATGCTTCACTGCTGAGAAGATTTCAGTGGTCCTCGAACTCACCGTAGTTTGTTTACATGTGCAACTTTCTCCGATGCTGCCACAGAAAGACGTGTTTTATGCCACTCCTTTGTTTCATTTTGTCCACCAAAAGTTTTATGCTGTGCGTGAATGCACAAAGGGGAACTTTGTTGATGTTATCGACTTGCATGCTAATGTCTTTTGCTAGCTTTTTAGCTACTTTTGCATGTTTAAACCTAAAAATTGTGATCTTAGAAGTATGCTAACGTCTCTCATGTTAGCATGCTATCGTTCTATCCTAACCTTTTGGCTAATTGTGTATGTTTACACCTAAAAGTCATATATTTTGATACTTGCCGCCATCTTCGAAGTATGCTAACGTCTCTTATATTAGCATGCTAACGTTTTATCCTTGCTTTTTAGCTAATTTTGTATGTTTATACCTAAAAATCAAAGATTTTGATACTTGGCGCCAACTTAGAAGTATGCTAACGTCTCTCATGTTAGCATGCTATCGTTTTATCCTAGCTTTTTGGCTAATTGTGTATGTTTATACCTAAACGTCGTATATTTTGATACTTGGTACCATCTTAGAAGTATGCTAACGTCTCTTATATTAGCATGCTAACGTTTTACCTTTGCTTTTTAGCTAATTTTGCATGTTTAAACCTAAAAATAATGGTTTTGAATATTTTGCGCTACCTCAAAAGTATGCTAACGTCTCTTATATTAGCATGCTAACATTATATCCTAGCTTTTTAGCTAATTGTGTATGTTTATACCTGAAAGTCATAGATTTTGATACTCGGTGCCATCTTAAAAGTATGCTAACGTCTCTTATATTAGCATTCTAACCTTTCATTATGGCCTTTTAGCTAATTTAACATTTTATCTTAGCTTTGTAGCTAATTTTGCATGTTTAAACCTAAAAATAATGGTTTTGAATACTTGACGCTATTTTAGAATTATGCTAATGTCTCTTATATTAGCATGCAATTGTTTTATCCTAGCTTTTTAGCTAATTGTGTATGTTTATACCTAAAAATCATACATTTTGATACTTGTTGCCAACTTAGAAGAATGCTAACACCTTTCATGTTAGCATGCTAACATTCTATCCTGGCTTTTTAGCTAATTTCGTATGTTTATACCTGAAAGTCATAGATTTTGATACTTGGTGCCATCTTAAAAGTATGCTAACGTCTCTTATATTAGCATTCTAACCTTTCATGGTGGCCTTTTAGCTAATTTCGTATGTTTAAAACAAAAAATCATAGTTTTGGATACTTGGTGCCATCTTAGAAGTATGCTAACGTCTCTTAAATTAGCATGCTAACATTTTATCTTAGCTTTGTAGCTAATTTTGCATGTTTAAACCTAAAAATAATGGTTTTGAATACTTGACGCTATTTTAGAATTATGCTAATGTCTCTTATATTAGCATGCAATTGTTTTATCCTAGCTTTTTAGCTAATTGTGTATGTTTATACCTAAAAATCATACATTTTGATACTTGTTGCCAACTTAGAAGAATGCTAACACCTTTCATGTTAGCATGCTAACATTCTATCCTGGCTTTTTAGCTAATTGCGTATGTTTATACCTGAAAGTCATAGATTTTGATACTTGGTGCCATCTTAAAAGTATGCTAACGTCTCTTATATTAGCATTCTAACCTTTCATTGTGGCCTTTTAGCTAATTTTGTATGTTTAAAACAAAAAATCACAGTTTTGGATACTTGGTGCCATCTTAGAAGTATGCTAACGTCTCTTAAATTAGCATGCTAACATTTTATCTTATCTTTGTAGCTAATTTTGCATGTTTAAATCTAAAAATAATGGTTTTGAATACTTGACGCTATTTTAGAATTATGCTAATGTCTCTTATATTAGCATGCAATTGTTTTATCCTAGCTTTTTAGCTAATTGTGTATGTTTATACCTAAAAATCATACATTTTGATACTTGTTGCCAACTTAGAAGAATGCTAACACCTTTCATGTTAGCATGCTAACATTCTATCCTGGCTTTTTAGCTAATTTCGTATGGTTATACCTGAAAGTCATAGATTTTGATACTCGGTGCCATCTTAAAAGTATGCTAACGTCTCTTATATTAGCATTTTAACCTTTCATGGTGGCCTTTTAGCTAATTTTGTATGTTTAAAACAAAAAATCATAGTTTTGGATACTTGGTGTCATCTTAGAAGTATGCTCTCGTCTCTTAAATTAGCATGCTAACATTTTATCTTAGCTTTGTAGCTAATTTTGCATGTTTAAACCTAAAAATAATGGTTTTGAATACTTGACGCTATTTTAGAATTATGCTGATGTCTCTTATATTAGCATGCAATTGTTTTATCCTAGCTTTTTAGCTAATTGTGTATGTTTATACCTAAAAGTCATACATTTTGATACTTGTTGCCAACTTAGCATGCTAACATTCTATCATAAAAATTGTGATCTTAGAAGTATGCTAACGTCTCTCATGTTAGCATACTATCGTTCTATCCTAACCTTTTGGCTAATTGTGTATGTTTATACCTAAAAGTCATATATTTTGATACTTGCCGCCATCTTCGAAGTATGCTAACGTCTCTTATATTAGCATGCTAACGTTTTATCCTTGCTTTTTAGCTAATTTTGTATGTTTATACCTAAAAATCATAGATTTTGATACTTGGCGCCAACTTAGAAGTATGCTAACGTGTCTCATGTTAGCATGCTATCGTTTTATCCTAGCTTTTTGGCTAATTGTGTATGTTTATACCTAAAAGTCGTATATTTTGATACTTGGTACCATCTTAGAAGTATGCTAACGTCTCTTTTATTAGCATGCTAACGTTTTACCTTTGCTTTTTAGCTAATTTTGCATGTTTAAACCTAAAAATAATGGTTTTGAATATTTTGCGCTACCTCAAAAGTATGCTAACGTCTCTTATATTAGCATGCTAACATTATATCCTAGCTTTTTAGCTAATTGTGTATGTTTATACCTGAAAGTCATAGATTTTGATACTCGGTGCCATCTTAAAAGTATGCTAACGTCTCTTATATTAGCATTCTAACCTTTCATTGTGGCCTTTTAGCTAATTTCGTATGTTTAAAACAAAAAATCATAGTTTTGGATACTTGGCGCCATCTTAGAAGTATGCTAACGTCTCTTAAATTAGCATGCTAACATTTTATCTTAGCTTTGTAGCTAATTTTGCATGTTTAAACCTAAAAATAATGGTTTTGACTACTTGACGCTATTTTAGAATTATGCTAATGTCTCTTATATTAGCATGCAATTGTTTTATCCTAGCTTCTTAGCTAATTTCGTATGTTTATACCTAAAATTATGGTTTTGGATACTTGGCGCCAACTTAGAAGGACAGGCCATAGGTTCAGGGCACAGATCGCAAGCCCATCAAAGTTTATGCGAGAATTTCTTCGTTCTTTTATGGTTCTTTCTTCAGGGGATGGCGTTTACCAGAAGGGCATGGATTTTGTCCTGGAGAAACTGAACAGAGGGGAGTGGGTCCACATTTTCCCAGAAGGTAGGCGTGTACTTGTGCTGTTGAATGGGAAGTTACAAAAAAAAAAGCATTGATTTTTAATTTACCAGGTAAAATCAACGCGACTGAAGACTTCCTCAGGTTAAAATGGGGTGAGTGTGCAGCACATGATTGTCAATACCACTTGCTGACCTGGCTGGTGTTGCAGGTGTTGGACGCCTCATAGCGGAGTGCAGGCTGCATCCTGTCATCCTGCCACTGTGGCATGTGGGTCAGTAGCTGGGTTAAGAAAAGGCGTCTTTAAACGGTGGAAATGACCTCCATCTTTTGTGTCAGGTTTGAGCGACGTCCTGCCCAACATGGCTCCCTACATTCCTCAAATCGGCAAGGTATTGAGGAACATTTCTGTGCTTTCTGTCCGCCTTGTGTCACGATTTGCTCCCCAGAGAATCACCGTCCTGGTGGGGAAACCTTTCAGCGTGAAAGACCTGGCAGAAAACCTCCGAGCTGAGAAGAAAAGCCAGGTGACGACACAGGTTTTTTTTTTTTTTACATTCTTACATTCTTAACTGTCATACACGTGTAAAAAAGGATTTTCAATTAAAAAAGATGTAAAGTAGAAATAGTCTGTTCCAGCGTCAAACTGCAGCCATCATAAATGCCTACTAAGTCTGCAGGCCAAGTTTTGAGTAATATTTTACATTCTTAACTGTCATACACGTGTAAAAAAGGATTTTCAATTTAAAAAAATGTCCATAGAAAATAATGTAAGTAGAAATAGTCTGTTCCAGGGTCAAACTGTGGCCATCATAAATATTGACTAAGTGTGCTGGCACAGTTTTAAGTCACATTTTACATTCTTAACTGTCATACATGTGTAAAAAAGGATTTTAAATGTAAAAAATGTCCATAGAAAATAATGTAAGTAGAAATAGTCTGTTCCAGGGTCAAACTGTGGCCATTATAAATATTGACTAAGTGTGCAGGCACAGTTCTAAGTAATATTTTACATTCTTAACTGTCATACACGTGTAAAAAAGGATTTTAAATGTAAAAAATGTCCATGGAAAATAATGTAAGTAGAAATAGTCTGTTCCAGGGTCAAACTGTGGCCATTATAATATATTGACTAAGTGTGAAGGCACAGTTCTAAGTAATATTTTACATTCTTAACTGTCATACACTTGTAAAAAGGGGTTTTAAATGTAAAAAATGTCCATAGAAAATAATATAAGTAGAAATAGTCTGTTCCAGGGTCAAACTGCAGCCATCATAAATGCCTATAAGTGTGCAGGCAAAGTTTTAAGTAATATTTTACATTCTTAACTGTCATACACATGTAAAAAAAGATTTTAAATGTAAAATATGTCCATAGAAAATAATATATGTAGAAATAGTCTGTTCCAGGGTCAAACTGTGGCCATCATAAATATTGACTTGGTGTGCAGGCACAGTTCTAAGTAATATTTTACATTCTTAACTGTCATACATGTATAAAAATGTATTTTAAATGTAAAAAATGTCCATTGTAAATAATAAAACTAGGAATAGTCTGTTCCAGGGTCAAACTGTGGCCATCATAAATATTGACTAAGTGTGAAGGCACAGTTCTAAGAAATATTTTACATTCTTAACTGTCATACACGTGTAAAAAAGGTTTTTAAATGTAAAAAAATGTCCATAGAAAATAATGTAAGTAGAAATAGTCTGTTCCAGGGTCAAACTGTGGCCATTATAAATATTGACTAAGTGTGAAGGCACAGTTCTAAGAAATATTTTACATTCTTAACTGTCATACACGTGTAAAAAAGGATTTTAAATGTAAAAAATGTCCATAGAAAATAATGTAAGTAGAAATAGTCTGTTCCAGGGTCAAACTGCAGCCATCATAGATGCCTACTAAGTGTGCAGGCCAAGTTTTAAGTAATATTTTACATTCTTAACTGTCATACACGTGTAAAAATGTATTTTAATTGTAAAAAATGTCCATTGTAAATAATAAAAGTAGAAATAGTCTGTTCCAGGGTCAAACTGTGGCCATCATAAATATTGACTAAGTGTGCAGGCACAGTTTTAAGTCACATTTTACATTCTTAACTGTCATACACGTGTAAAAAAGGATTTTAAATGTAAAAAATGCCCATGGAAAATAATGTAAGTAGAAATAGTCTGTTCCAGGGTCAAACTGTGGCCATTATAAATATTGACTAAGTGTGCAGGCACAGTTCTAAGTAATATTTTACATTCTTAACTGTCATACACGTGTAAAAAAGGATTTTAAATGTAAAAAATGTCCATGGAAAATAATGTAAGTAAAAATAGTCTGTTCCAGGGTCAAACTGTGGCCATTATAATATATTGACTAAGTGTGAAGGCACAGTTCTAAGTAATATTTTACATTCTTAACTGTCATACACGTGTAAAAAGGGATTTTAAATGTAAAAAATGTCCATAGAAAATAATATTAGTAGAAATAGTCTGTTCCAGGGTCAAACTGCAGCCATCATAAATGCCTATAAGTGTGCAGGCAAAGTGTTAAGTAATATTTTACATTCTTAACTGTCATACACGTGTAAAAAAATATTTTAAATGTAAAATATGTCCATAGAAAATAATATATGTAGAAATAGTCTGTTCCAGGGTCAAACTGTGGCCATCATAGATATTGACTTAGTGTGCAGGCACAGTTCTAAGTAATATTTTACATTCTTAACTGTCATACATGTATAAAAATGTATTTTAAATGTAAAAAATGTCCATTGTAAATAATAAAACTAGAAATAGTCTGTTCCAGGGTCAAACTGTGGCCATCATAAATATTGACTAAGTGTGAAGGCACAGTTCTAAGAAATATTTTACATTCTTAACTGTCATACACGTGTAAAAAAGGATTTTAAATGTAAAAAAATGTCCATAGAAAATAATGTAAGTAGAAATAGTCTGTTCCAGGGTCAAACTGTGGCCATTATAAATATTGACTAAGTGTGCAGGCACAGTTCTGAGTAATATTTTACATTCTTAACTGTCATACACGTGTAAAAAAGGATTTTAAATGTAAAAAATGTCCATAGAAAATAATGTAAGTAGAAATAGTCTGTTCCAGGGTCAAACTGCAGCCATCATAGATGCCTACTAAGTGTGCAGGCCAAGTTTTAAGTAATATTTTACATTCTTAACTGTCATACACTTGTAAAAATGTATTTTAATTGTAAAAAATGTCCATTGTAAATAATAAAAGTAGAAATAGTCTGTTCCAGGGTCAAACTGTGGCCATCATAAATATTGACTAAGTGTGCAGGCACAGTTTAAAAGTAACATTTTATATTCTTAACTGTCATACACGTGTAAAAAGGGATAAAAAAACTAAAATAAATAAAATGTCCATAGAAAATATCCGTTCCAGGGTCAAACATAGTGGGTATAAAGGCAATGTTTAAGTCACATGTGAACACAACAAATACAAGCGTAAAAAGAAGTTAGCGGTGTCACAAAAACTAAGACTATGTCTTCATGTCCCCAAATAAAGTTGTCCTTTCAGGTGGAAACGAGGAAGACCTTGACTGACTTCATCCAGGTGGAATTCCAGAGCCTTAAAGTCCGAGCCGAGTCGCTCCACTACCAGAACCAGACCGAGTCCTGAACCGAGGAAACTCTTTTAAAGTTGGAAATGACAACTTTTTTTATTCCAGAAGGACCTGAAAGAACTGAACTCTGCTCTCGGAGCCATGCTGCTTGTGAGCCAGTACCGTGTCTTGTCCTGGTGGACTCATGCCGGACTCTACTCCGAGGGTGTCCAAAGTGCGGCACAGGGGCCATTTTGTTTTAATTGTCCTTTCAGTGTATTCTAAAATACAGTTATTGATTTATAAAAACATCACACCCATCCCACGCCCCAACTTCTGTACCATTCAGTTTTTAACAAAAACATTTGCCAAAATTGTGCCCTGATTTGGCACTTGCAACTTTTTTTGGCCCCCTTGTGGCCTACTTTGCAGTCCTCAATAAAAATAAAAATAAAGTACAGGGACTGTTTTTTTGTTTTTTTTCGGCACTCAAATTTAAACTGACTCACTCAATGTTTGGTCACACAATAACTGAGCAGCTATAAAAAAAAGGCAAGTCCAAAAATTTGGTCTAAAATTAATGTCAAAATGTTGCCTAAAAACAATTTTATGTTGTAATTTTTCATGAAAAATATTGTTTTTCAGCAAAACTTAGGCTCACATTTTTTTCAGCAAAAGATTTTGTGAAAAAAGGCATCAAAAAACTGGTGAGTATACTTTCGTCGAAAATGAGTCGGACATTTTTGTCAAATATTTTGGCAAACATTTGTCAAAAAATTAGACAGATATTTTTGCCGAAATTGTTCTGCAAAAATGTGGCTAACATTTTCGTCCAAAAATGTGGCAACACTTTGGTCAGAAATGTGGTGTAATTTTTCATTGAAAAGTTAAAGTTCTTTAGCAAAAATTGGGCTAATATTTTGTCAAAAATTTTGTAAACATTTTCAGCAAAAAAATTAGGCCTACAATTTTGTAAAAATTATGGCGAACAATTTCGTCAGAAATTATTTGGACATTTTTGTATAAAAAATGTTGAGGTATAAAAGAAGACGGCTCAAAAATTTTCACCTAAAATTCATGTAAAAAATGTTGCCTAAGAACTATTTTGTCAACCGCGTTGTAATTTTTCATTAAAAAAATAGTTTTTCAGCAAAACTTAGTCTCACATTTTTTTTTTAATTCGAAATTTTCAGTAAAAAAAAATTTGGCAGACAATTTCGTAAGAAATTTTGCAACTATTTTCGGTAAACAATTTACTAAAAAATGTTGTCAAAAAAATTAATGAATACTTTCGTGAAAAATGAGTTGGACATTTTTGTCAAAGATTCGGCAAACATTTGTCAAAAAATTGCACGGATATTTTCGTCCAAGATTTCAGGAAAATTTCCTGCAAAAATGTGGCCACCATTTTCGTCAAAAAATGTGCTAACAATTTTATCAGAAATGTGATTTTTCAAAATAAAATTGTCCAAGTTTTTCAGCAATAATTCGGCTGACATTTTCTCAAAGATTTTACGGAAATGTTATTTAAAATTTGGCGGATATTTTTGGAAAGAAATTGGGCAAACAATTTTGTTAAATTTGTTTAATATTTTCATCCCAGAAAATTGTGAACAATTTCTTAAATAATATGGTGAACACTTTCAGCAGAAATAAATCAAAAATTAGGATAAAAAAAAAATAAAATGTACAGATATTTTTGTCCAAATTTTATGGAAAATATATTTTATGGCCAAAATGTTAATCAAAAAATGTGCCAACAATTTTGTCTAAAATGTGTTGTCATTTTTCATTTAAAAAAATATTTTTCAGCAAAATGCTTTTTTCTTTTAATTCGACATTTTCAACAACAAAAAATTAAAGACAATTTTGTAAGAAGTTTTGCAAACATTTTCTGTAAATTATTTTTTGAAACATTTTATCAAAAAATTGGTGAATACTTTTGTCAAAAATGAGCCGGACATTTTTGTCAAAGATTTGGCAGACATCTGTCAAAATATTGGGCGGATATTTTCGCCAAAGATTTCAGGAACATTTTTTGCAAAAATGTGGCCAACATTTTCGTCAAAAAATGTGTACAATTTTGTCAGAAATTTGATTTTTCAATTAAAAAAATGTCCAGGTTTTCAGCAATTATTGGCTGACATTTTGTCAAAGATGTTACGTAAATTCTATTAAGAATTTGGCGAACATATTCGGAAAAAAATTGGGCAAACAATTTTGTTAAATTTGTTAAATATTTTCATCAAAAAAAATTGTTTAGATAATATGGTAAACGTCAGAAATTAGTCAGACGTTTTTGTCGATTTTTTTATTTTTTTGGTTTGTTTTATTTGACAGATATTTTCGGCCATAATTTCAGGAAAATGTGGCCAAAATGTTCATCTAAAATGTGCCAACAATTGTGTAAATGTGGTGTGATTTTCATTTTAAACATGCCAAACATTTTCAACAAAAACTTTAGAAGACAATTTCTGCAAGAAATTTGGCAAAATGTTCTTTGAAGAAAACGTTATTTGTTCACAGATATTTTGTCCAAAATTCCATTAAAATTTTCTTCACAAATGTGGCCAACATTTTTGTCAAAAAATTTGCCAATTATTTGGTTTAGAAATGTGGTGTGATTTTTTTTTTTTCATTTACAAAGTTTTTCGGCAAAAGATTTGGTAGACAATTTCGTAGGGAAATTGCCAAATAATTTCGTCTAAAGAATTCTGTGAACAATTTTGTCAGAAATTAGTCAAACATTTGGCAAACTCTGTCAAAGAATTGGAGAGGTAATTTGTTATTAAAAATTTCAGGAACATTTTCTGGTCAAAAATTGTGAGAAAAATGTTGTCAGAAATGTGGTGTCATTTTTCATTATAATGTCAAAGTTCTTCAGTAAAAGTTGGGCTAACATTTTGTCAAAAATTTTACAGACATTTGTCAAAAATTTGGCAAATATTTTCATCAAAAAATGTGAACAATTTCTTCAAAAATTTGGCGAACACTTAGTGGGACATTTTTGTCCAAAATTCGGCAAAACATTGTTTGTCCAAAAATTTTATGAATATTTTCGTCCAAAATGTCAAACATTTTCTGCAAAAAGTGGCCAACATTTTTGTTACAAATGTGGTTTAATCTTTCAATAAATTGGACAAGTAATTTGTTATTAAAATGTTCAGGAACATTTTCTGGTCAAAAAATGTGAGAAAAAGTTTGTCAGAAATGTGATGTCATTTTTCATGATAATGTCAAAGTTCGTCAGTAAAAGTTGGGCTAACATTTTGTCAAAGATTTTACAGACATTTGTCAAAAATTTGGCAAATATTTTCATCAAAAAATCTGAACAATTTTTTCAAAAATTTGGCGAATACTTAGTAGGACATTTTTGTCCAAAATTCTGCAAAATATTGTTTGTCCAAAAATTTCACGAATATTTTCGTCCAAAATGTCAGAAAATTTTTCTGTAAAAAGTGGCCACCATTTTTGTTACAAATGTGGTTTAATCTTTCAATAAATTGGACAAATAAATTGTTATTAAAATTTTCAGGAATATTTTCTGGTCAAAAATTCTGAGAATAATTTTGTCAGAAATGTGGTGTCATTTTTCATGATGATGTCAAAGTTCTTCAGTAAAAGTTGGGCTAGCATTTTGTCAAAGATTTGACAGACATTTGTCAAAAATTTGGCAAATATTTTCATCAAAAAATATGAACAATTTTTTCAAAAATTTGGCAAACATTTAGTGGGACATTTTTGTTCAAAATTCTGCAAAACATTGTCCAAAAATTTAACAAATATTTTCGTCCAAAATGTCAGAACATTTTTCTGTAAAAAGTGGCCACCATTTTTGTTACAAATGTGGTTTAATCTTTCAATAAATTGGACAAATAAATTGTTATTAAAATTTTCAGGAACATTTTCTGGTCAAAAATTCTGAGAATAATTTTGTCAGAAATGTGGTGTCATTTTTCATGATGATGTCAAAGTTCTTCAGTAAAAGTTGGGCTAGCATTTTGTCAAAGATTTGACAGACATTTGTCAAAAATTTGGCAAATATTTTCATCAAAAAATCTGAACAATTTTTTCAAAAATTTGGCGAACACTGAGTGGGACATTTTTGTCCAAAATTCGGCAAAACATTGTTTGTCCAAACATTTTACGAATATTTTCGTCCAAAATGTCAGAAATTCTTTCTGCAAAAAGTGGCCAACATTTTTGTTACAAATGTGGTTTGATCTTTCAATAAAAAAAATCCTGAAAAAAATTTAGCAGAAAATTTGGTAAATCATTTGGCCAACATTTTTGTCAAAATTTGCAAACAATTTATTCAAATATTTGGCGAACATTGTTTGTCAAAAATGTTACTAACATTTTTGTCCCAAATTTCAGGACAATTATCTGCAGAAATGTGGCATAAAATGTTCGTCAAAAAATGGGGTGTAATTTTTCATTAAAATGTCATAATTATTCAGCAAAAATTGGGCTAACATTTTGTCAAAATGTTTGCAAAATTTTGTAAACATTTTCAGCAAAGAAAATTGGCAGACAATTTTGTACAAAATATGGCGAACAATTCCATAGAACAATGGTGTGGTGCATGATGTCCTTAAAGCAACTGCTACAGCAGACAATTTTGGTGAAGAAATTGGCAAACATTTTTGTCAAAAAAATGTAATAATAAATTCAAAAATTTGGGGAACATTATTGGTCAAAAAAATTTAATAATAAATTCAAAAATTTGGGGAACATTATTTGTCAAAAAATTTGATATTTATGGCCAAAAATTCATAAAAATAATCTGCAAAAATTTGGCACACTTTCGTGAACAATTTAGGGGAAATTAATTGTCCAAAAATTTTTTTTAAGAACATTTTCTGCAAAAATGTGGCGACTATTTTTTGTAAGAATTTCCTTAAATTTTCATAAAATATTCCTTAAAAGGAATGTGGGCTGTGGGTACAAAAACTAATTTACAAATGTACTGCACAATATTCCTTGTTAAAAATAATACAAACAAGAAGTTAGGGGTGAATCCAAATATGGGCGGTATTGTAATGAGATCGATGCTATTTAGTTCCTTTTTGTGTTTAGTGAAGTGAAGTGAATTATATTTATATAGCGCTTTTCTCTAGTGACAAAGCGCTTTTTACATAGTGAAACCCATTATCTAAATTACATTTAAACCAGTGTGGGTGGTACTGGGGACAGGTGGGTGAAGTGTTTTGCCCAAGGACACAACGGCAGTGACTGGGATGGCGGAAGCGGGGATCGAACCTGGAACCCTCAAGTTGCTGTCACGGCCCCTATACCGTTTATTTAAATACATTTATATGTTGTTATGATAAATCATACATTGTTTGACTATTCAAACTTTTGGGCATCTGTCTTGTAAAAGTGAATGTATTTCTTTGTTTATATTGTCTAATGTTGTACTAAATACATACTTAACTGTTGTTGATAGAAAAAAAAACGGTTTGATGTTTTTTTTCCCTGTAAATCATGTCTTGTTTTATCATGATCACCAAATGAAACCTGTTCAAATTAGAAGTATCGGTATTAATATCGATGTTGACGATACAGTATGCTACCGTCGGTCAATACAAAAATGTGCTGTATCTGCCTGTTCCCTACAGGAAGTGACGTGATGTAAAGTAACAAAGTAAGGATGCGTTCATGGATGCTGGGAAAATGTATCTTTATCAGTAATTGGATTACTTATTTATTAAAGTGTATTTTTTTACAGCCTTTGCATAATCATCCCTGTCGGTATACAATATGTTGCCATATGTTGTGTGTTTTAAGGGGCTTTTTTAAAAAAGATTTTTGTATTAGCGGCACTGCGTCGTGACGTCATAGCTATCCGCCGTGCGTGACGTCACCAGCTGGGATCCCGAAGATGGCGACGACAGGGACGCTGCGGCTTCAGCGCATCTTCTCGGCCTTCCTCCTCCTCCTGCTCAGCCTGCTGGGCCGCTGCGAGGAGCAGGTGCCGCTCGTCTTGTGGACACACGAATGGTGACTTTTTGAAAAACATTTTTTTTCCCGTGTCTTCGTTTGTTTTGTGTGTTTTGAGCTCACGCGACGCCCATAGCAGTTGACGAAGAGGACCTTGAAAAAAAAAAAAAAAAAAAGATAAAGACCCGTTATTTCTTTAACACGATACTCTTTAAATCTAATCCATCATAAATTATTTCAAAGGCAGTAAAAATGAATGTTTTGATGCTACACGGCTGGATAATCCTTATGGTGCCTGGAGCCTCGTTAGCCACCTGACACCTAGCATCCGAGCATTAGTGACGTCACGAGTAGTGCCTGATTAAAAAAGGACACATTGTCTTTGACATTTTACGACCTACGACTTCTGAATTAGTTTGGTGTTCATTTACTCAACTGCAGAGAGTACCAGGCGTTTTAATAGGAGTTAGGAATTTTATTTAAAAAACATTTTTTTTAAGCATAATATACATCATAAAATAAAAAATTTTTGCCTGTATTTTTTGCTGTTTAGTAAATACAGTAAAATACTCTAATGTACTGTAATTCCTTGTAGGACTGGGTGATAAAATAATATCAATAAACACTGTTGGCGTTGATGCACTTTTTGTGTCTTTTTACACATTGAAATAAAGAAGGACGCACATTGTTTATTATCTATAGCAGAGGTGTTAAAAGTGTGGCCCGGAGGCCATTTGCGGCCCGCAGCTAATGTTTTAAAAGCCCACGGCACATTGTAAAAATACTATTAAAATAAACAAAAATATAACAAAAGTGGAATAACAAAGCTTATAGGTGACATGTAATTTAGGAAAAGTTGCAATGTTGACTAATAAAACAAAGCTGTTTTTTCTTTATAACTGTCATTGCTCAAAATGTAATATTGAATCAAAATCGGTGTTTTTATATGAATTATTGACCTATCCAAGGCTCTGGTTACTTCACATCAAATATTGCACTTTGAAAAATATTTTTGGTGGAAGAGTTTGCATATTTTGTGTGTTTGCCATAAAAAAACAACATAGTTTTCTTTGACAAAAAGGGCAGAAAACTGACAAAAAAAACCCAACAACTTAGAATTGACGATAGATCTGAAGTTGATGTAGACTCTTGAGATTTAAGTGTTAAATAAATAATGTATGTATGCCCTGGCACACCATTATTATCATTTCATGACTGAAGCAAAACACTTTTATACCGAAATTAATACACCTACAACTTATTGAATAAACGTATAGAAAAAACTACCGGCTTTTATATCCATGAAGGAAATAAAGTGAATGAGTGTTTATAACTGAATACATTTACATATTTATACACATTTGTTTTCTTTTGTATTATTTTTTTTAATGAATTAAGTAACGTTTCCTTTTTCCAAAACACAATATAGAATGTGAGATATAACAGGATAATGCATACATTTATCATTTGTTTTCAAAAAACTTACAATAAAGTGGGACCCCAAATATTTACTGCGGGACCCCATTTTTATGACTTGATGGGGTCCCTGGGACCCCATTTTGAAGATTCCTAGCGCCAACACTGAAAAAAATATTTTAAGTATAATATATAGCACAAAATAAAAACAATAGTTTTGCCTGTATTTTTTTCTGTTTAGTAAATAGAGTAAAATACTCTAATGTACTGTAATTCCTTGTAGGACTGGGCGATAAAATAATATCAATAAACATTGTTGGCGTTGACGCACTTTTTGTGTCTTTTTTACGCATTGAAATCAAAAAGGATGCGCATTTCCGGAAGTCCACGCAAATGTTTTATTATCTCTAGCAGGGGTGTTAAAGGTGTGGCCCGGAGGCCATTTGCGGCTCGCAGCTAATGTTTTTAAAGGCCCACGGCACATTCTAAAAATACTATTAAATAAACAAAAATATAATAAAAGTGGAATAAAAAAGCTTATAGGTGAAATGTAATTTAGGAAAAGTTGCAATGTTGACTAATAAAACAAAGCTTTTTTTTTTTTTTTTCCTTTATCACTGTCATTGCTCAAAATATAATATTGAATCAAAATCAGTGTTTTTATGAATTATTGACCTATCCAAGGCTCTGGTTACTTCACATCAAATATTCCACTTTGAAAAATATTTTTTTTGGAATATTTTGCATATTTTGTGTGTTTGCCATAAAAAAAACCCAACAACTTTTTTTTGACAAAAAGGGCAGAAAACTAACAAAAAAAACCACATGAAAAAAAACCCCCAACAACTTAGAATTGACAGATATATCTGAAGTTGATGTAGACTCTAGAGATTTAAGAGTTAAATAAATAATGTATGTATGCCCTGGCACACCATTATTATCATTTCATGACCGAAGCAAAACACTTTTTTACAATTTTATACTGAAATAAATACACCCACAACTTATTAAATACAAATATAGAAAAAATTACCGGCAGGTGTAAAGTTTATATCCATGAAGTAAAGAAAAAAGTGAATGAGTGTTTATAACTGAATAAATATACATATGCATAAAAATGTGTTTTCTTTTGTATTATTTTTTTTAATCAATTAAGTAACAGTTATGACAACCTTTTTCCAAAACACAATATAGAATGTGAGATATAACAGGATAATGCATACATTTGTCATTTGTTTTCAAAACGTGGTTACGGTAAAAGCTGGCAGGTTGGTTGCCAGAATTTTTGTGTTTGGTTTTTACAACATTATATTGTTAATGGAAAAACAGTACAAGTTCTTTTTTTATTCTGGCAACTTAGCTACCAGTTTTTCTACCGTAAAAACAAACGTACCGCCTTTCCATTTACAGTAATACACCGTTAAAAACAACAACCATAGATTTTTACAGTAGAAAACTGGCAGCTAAGTCAACAGAATAGTAGTAGTTTTTTTTTTTCAATCTACAGTAATATGCTGTAAAGAACGTAAAATGTATTGTCATTTTTATTAATTTGATGGGTAGTTTGCCGTAAAGTTAAGTATTTTTATTTAGTTTTATTCAGACAAAAACATGTTTGGAAAGTATGATAATATAGTGTACATTTTTTTGCAATATTGGATACTATTAAAATTTAAAAAGTATACAATTTCAAGTAGTACATATTAGGGTTGTACGGTATACCGGTAGTAGTATAGTAACGCGATACTAATGCATCATATTTGGTACTATACCGCCTCTAAAAAGTACCGGTCCCCCAGACCCTCACGCCCCCCCTCGTCATTGCTGGTTTTACGAGCAGAAGAGCATGTTCGGCAGCGCACGCACTGAGTACTTACAAGCAGACACAGTGTGTAAACATAAAAGGGTGAATGGACGCATTTTGGCTTAAAAACTAAAGGTAAAGGTGAAGTTTTAACACTGGAACACCCTCAGGAAGACGTGCTTTAAGACATGGCTAGCTAGCTAGCGGCTAACCTCCATCCACAGTGTTTTAGCTACTTCTAAATCACTAATACTCGCATCCATGGTGACAAATAAAGTACATTTCTTACAAGTATCATTATCACTGCAGGACGAGGAATAGCTTCACTACACACCCAGCGTCAAAATGTAAACAAACGCCTTGGGTGGATCTACACCTAACATCCACTGTAATGATACCAAGTACAAGTACACATGAGAACTTCAATTATCACCATTGTATGATCCTGTAACTACTTGATATCGGATTAATACCCAAATTTGTGGTATCATCCAAAACTAATGTAAAGTATCAAATAGGTGATTATTACATTTTAACAGAAGTGTAGATAGAACATGCTAAAAGAGAATGTAAGCAGATATTAACAGTAAATGAACAAGTAGATTAAAGGCCTACTGAAATGCGATTTTCTTATATAAACGGGGATAGCGGGTCCATTCTATGTGTCATACTTGATCATTTCGCGATATTGCCATATTTTTGCTGAAAGGATTTAGTAGAGAACATCGACGATAAAGTTCGCAACTTTTGGTCGCTGATAAAAAAGCCTTGCCTGTACCGGAAGCAGCAGACGATATGCGCGTGACGTCACAGGTTGTGGAGCTCCTCACATCTGCACATTGTTTACAATCATGGCCACCAGCAGCGAGAGCGATTCGGACCGAAAAAGCGACGATTTCCCCATTAATTTGAGCGAGGATGAAAGATTTGTGGATGAGGAAAGTGAGAGTGAAGGACTAGAGGGCTGTGGGAGCGATTCAGATAGGGAAGATGCTGTGAGAGGCGGGTGGGACCTGATATTCAGCTGGGAATGACTAAAACAGAAAAAAAAACACAAGACATATATATACTCTATTAGCCACAACACAACCAGGCTTATATTTAATATGCCACAAATTAATCCCGCATAACAAACACCTCCCCCCTCCCGTCCATATAACCCGCCAATACAACTCAAAGACCTGCACAACACACTCAATCCCACAGCCCAAAGTACCGTTCACCTCCCCAAAGTTCATACAGCACATATATTTCCCCAAAGTCCCCAAAGTTACTTACGTGACATGCACATAGCGGCACGCACGTACGGGCAAGCGATCAAATGTTTGGAAGCCGCAGCTGCATGCGTACTCACGGTACCGTGTCTGCGTATCCAACTCAAAGTCCTCCTGGTAAGAGTCTCTGTTGTCCCAGTTCTCCACAGGCCAATGGTAAAGCTTGACTGTCATCTTCCGGGAATGTAAACAATGAAACACCGGCCGTGTTTGTGTTGCTGAAGTCGGCCGCAATACACTGCTTCCCACCTACAGCTTTCTTCTTTGCTGTCTCCATTGTTCATTGAACAAATTGCAAAAGATTCACCAACACAGATGTCCAGAATACTGTGGAATTTTGCGATGAAAACAGACGACTTAATAGCTGGCCACCATGCTGTTCCAAAATGTCCTCCACAATCCGTGACGTCACGTGCTGACGTCATCATACCGAGACGTTTTCAGCAGGATATTTTGCGCGAAATTTAAAATTGCACTTTAGTAAGCTAACCCGACCGTATTGGCATGTGTTGCAATGTTAAAATTTCATCATTGATATATAAACTATCAGACTGCGTGGTCGGTCGTAGTGGGTTTCAGTAGGCCTTTAATAATTCATTTTCGACCACTTGTCCTTTATAATGTAGACAAAATAATAGAATGATAAATGACACAATATGTTACTGCATACGTCAGCAGACTAATTAGGAGCCTTTGTTTGTTTACTTACTACTAAAAGACAAGTTGTCGTGTATGTTCACTATTTTATTTAAGGACTAAATTGCAATAATAAACATATGTTTAATGTACCCTAAGATTTTTTGTTAAAATAAAGCCAATAATTAAATTTTTTGTGGTCCCCTTTATGTAGAAAAGTACCGAATAGTATCGAAATACATTTTGGTACCAGTACCAAGATATTGGTATTGGGACAACACTAGTACATAAATAAATATGAAGTACTTTATTGGCACATATAATTTCCAGGTGTTTGCGGGCCAGATAAAATGATGTCACGGGTATAACCATCAAGTTTGGTTGCGCCATCTTGTTGGTTGTTCCGCGCAAAGAAAATGTATTCCAAATATTCGTCCAATATTCTACGAAAATGTGGCCACCATTTTCGTCAAAAAATGTGCTAACAATTTTATCAGAAATGTGATTTTTCAAAAAAAAAAAAATTGTCCAAGTTTTTCAGCAATAATTTGGCTGACATTTTGTGAAAGATTTTACGGAAATTTTATTTAAAATTTGGCGGATATTTTTGAAAAGAAATTGGGCAAACAATTTTGTTAAATTTGTTTAATGTTTTCATCCCAAAAAATTGTGAACAATTTCTTAAATAATATGGTGAACACTTTCAGCAGAAATAAATACAAAATTAGGATAAAAAAATAAATACATTTACAGATATTTTTGTCCAAATTTTATGGAAAATATTCTGCACAAATGTGGCTAAAATGTTAATCAAAAAATGTGCCAACAATTTTGTCAAAAATGTGTTGTCATTTTTCATTTAAAAAAATATTTTTCAGCAAAATTCTTTTTTTTAAAAATGCGACATTTTCAAAAAAAAAAATTGGCTGACAATTTTGTAAGAAGTTTTGCAAACATTTTTTCGGCAAATTATTTTTTGAAACATTTCGTCAAAAAATCGGTGAATACTTTTGTCAAAATTGAGCCGGATATTTTTGTCAAAGATTTGGCAAATATTTGTCAAAAAATTGGACGGATATTTTCGCCGAAGATTTCAGGAAAATTTTCGCAAAAATGTGGCCAACATTTTTGTCAAAAAATGTGTACAATTTTGTCAGAAATGTGATTTTTCAATGAAAAAAAAAATGTCCAGGTTTTCAGCAGTATTTGGCTGACATTTTGTTAAAGATGTTACAAAAATGTTAAGAATTTGGCGAACATATTCGGAAAAAAATTGTTGAATAATTTGTTAAATTTGTTAAATATTTTCATGAAAAAAAATTGTGAACAATTTCTTAAATAATATGGTGAATGTCAGAAATGAGTCAGACGTTTTTGTCAACATTTTTTTATTTTTTATTTTTGTTTTATTTGACAGATATTTTTGGCCAAAATTTCAGGAAAATGTGGCCAAAATGTTCATCAAAAATGTGCCAACAGTTGTGTAAATGTGGTGTGATTTTCATTTTAAAAATGCCAAACATTTTCAACAAAAACTTTAGAAGACAATTTCTGCAAGAAATTTGGCAACATTTTCTTTGAAGAAATTTGGCAACATTTTCTTTGAAGAAATTTGGCAACATTTTCTTTGAAGAAATTTGGCGACATTTTCTTTGAAGAAATTTGGCGACATTTTCTTTGAAGAAATTTGGCAACATTTTCTTTGAAGAAATGATGTGGACATTTTTGTCAGAAAATTTGGCAAACGTTATTTAGTGTTTACTCGCAATACTGATCTTAATTGGCTTGAATGGCAGTATGGTGATTATTATTATTATTGTTATAATTACTAGTAGTAGCAAATCCACATTCGCAACTAAATGCTTTGCAGAGCTGTGAGACTTGCTTACATAGTGCACACACACTGACTCTGTTCTGTGGACCAGGACCCCCCAACCGAGCCCGTCCCCCGCTGTGGCGGGTCACATCGTGGAGCAGCAGCAACTGGCCTCCTACCTGGACAAAACTCTAAAGACGGGCCCCCGCAACGTGGTGCTCTTTCTTCAGGACAAGGTATGTTCACGGTGTACACCGGGAAAGTCGGTTGACGGTTCGTTCCACTGGTGTCTTCCCTCTGTCCCAGTTGAGCGTGGATGACTTCACCCTGTACGGAGGAGCTTTCGGAAACAAGCAGGACAGCGTTTTCCCCAATCTGGAGGTTTGTCACTTGAATTTTCCGCCCCGATGGCCGATATACCGCAAAAAAGGCATGAAAAAGTCAAGAAGTGGTGTTTCTTAACCATAGGGCCGGAGCGCCCCCTAGAGGCCCGCCAGCGGTACTCAGTTGTAATACACCTTTCCACCACTTGTGGCAGTAATGACTAAAGTGTAACAAACAGAAGAAGTCTGGAGCCAAAGTCATAGAGAAGTTTCTTAAGCGCAAAAAATATGATGAAAGCGGTAAAACTGTGTTTTTATTTGCGCTTAAATTTTAATAATAATAATAATAGATTTTATTTGTAAAAAGCACTTTACATTGAGTAAACAACCTCAAAGTGCTACAGTGTGTTAAATTTTTTTTATAAAAAGATAATAAAAAAAAAATAATAAAAAAAATTAAAACAGCCAAATAGCTAAAACTAGTATGCATATATCTAAAAAAGGCTGTTTTAAAAAGAAGGGTTTTTAAGCCTTTTTTAAAAGCATCCACAGTCTGTGGTACCCTCAGGTGGTAGGGGGGGCGTTCCACAGATTGGGAGCGGCGGAGCAGAAAGCCCGGTCTTCCATTGTTCGTAGCTTTGTCCTCGGAGGTTGGAGGAGGTTAGCCTGTCCAAATTTTTTGACAGGTTAGTTAAAAAATAAAAAGTCATTTATTTTAGCACAACATAATTGTGTGCACATTTCTTTTTCCTCCGTCCCCTTTGATGCAGGATATTTGATTAGTACACCAAATCTTTGTGATTCACGCAGGGTTTCATGTCTTTAAAAAAACAAGAGTAAAATGACGCGCAAAAAAGGGATTTCCAGTTAAAAAAAAAAAAAGTCCACTATAACTAATGTAAGTAGAAATAGTCTGTTCCGGCGTCAAACTGCGGCCATCAAAAATATTGACTAAGTGTGCAGGCAAAGTTTTAAGTCACATTTTACATTCTTAACTGTCATACACGTGTAAAAAAGTATTTTGAATGTAAAATATGTCAATAGAAAATAATGTAAGTAGAAATAGTCTGTTCCAGGGTCAAACTGTGGCCATATTAAATGCTTACTAAGTGTGCAGGCACAGTTCTAAGTAATATTTTACATTCTTAACTGTCATACACGTGTAAAAAGGTATTTTAAATGTATAAAATGTCCACAGGACATAATGGAGATAGAAATAGTCTGTTCCAGGGTCAAACTGTGGCCATCAAAAATATTAAGTGTGCAGGCAAAGTTTTAAGTCACATTTTACATTCTTAACTGTCATACACGTGTAAGAAGGTATTTTGAATGTAAAATATGTCAATGGAAAATAATGTAAGTAGAAATAGTCTGTTCCAGGGTCAAATTGTGGCCATTGTAAATATTGACTAAGCGTGCAGGCAACGTTTTAAGTCATATTTTACATTCTTGACTGTCATACAAGTGTAAAAAAGGATTTTAAATTTAAAATAATGTCCATAGAAAATAATAAAAGTAGAAATACTCTGTTCCAGGGTCAAACTGTAGCCATCATAAATGCTTACTAAGTGTGAAAGCACAGTTCTAAGTAATATTTTGCATGTTTAACTGTCATACACGTGTAAAATGTATTTTTAATTAAAAAAAATATCCATAGAAAATAATGGAGATAGAAAGTCTGTTCCAGGGTCAAACTGTGGCCATCATAAATATTAAGTGTGCAGGCAAAGTTTTAAGTCACATTTTACATTCTTAACTGTCATACACATGTAAAAAGGTATTTTGAATGTAAAATATGTCCATAGAAAATAATGTAAGTAGAAATAGTCTGTTCCAGGGTCAAATTGTGGCCATTTTAAATATTGATTAAGTGTGCAGGCACAATTTTAAGTCACATTTTACATTCTTAACTGTCATACACGTGTAAAAAGGATTTTAAATATAAAAAATGTCCATTGAAAATAATGTAAGTAGAAATAGTCTGTTCCAGGGTCAAACTGTGGCCATTGTAAATATTGATTAAGTGTGCAGGCACAATTTTAAGTCACATTTGACATTCTTAACTGTCATACACGTGTAAAAAAGGATTTTAAATGTAAAATAATGTCCATAGAAAATAATAAAAGTAGAAATAGTCTGTTCCAGGGTCAAACTGTGGCCATCATAAATGCTTACTAAGTGTGCAGGCACAGTTCTAAGTAATATTTTGCATGTATAACTGTCATACACGTGTAAAATGTATTTTAAAAGTAAAAAATGTCCACAGGAAATAATAGAGATAGAAATAGTCTGTTCCAGGGTCAAACTGCAGCAATCATAAATATCGACTAAGGCTTGCAGGCACAGTTTTAAGTCACATTTTACATTCTTAACTGTCATACATGTGTAAAAAGGTATTTTGAATGTAAAAAATGTCCATAGAAAATAATGTAAGTAGAAATAGTCTGTTCCAGGGTCAAACTGTGGCCATTGTAAATATTGATTAAGTGTGCAGGCACAATTTTAAGTCACATTTGACATTCTTAACTGTCATACATGTGTAAAAAAGGATTTTAAATTTAAAATAATGTCCATAGAAAATAATAAAAGTAGAAATAGTCTGTTCCAGGGTCAAACTGTGGCCATCATAAATGCTTACTAAGTGTGCAGGCACAGTTCTAAGTAATATTTTGCATGTATAACTGTCATACACGTATAAAATGTATTTTAAAAGTAAAAAATGTCCACAGGAAATAATAGAGATAGAAATAGTCTGTTCCAGGGTCAAACTGCAGCAATCATAAATATTGACTAAGGCTTGCAGGCACAGTTTTAAGTCACATTTTACATTCTTAACTGTCACACACATGTAAAAAGGTATTTTGAATGTAAAAAATGTCCATAGAAAATAATGTAAGTAGAAATAGTCTGTTCCAGGGTCAAATTGTGGCCATTGTAAATATTGATTAAGTGTGCAGGCACAATTTTAAGTCACATTTTACATTCTTAACTGTCATACACGTGTAAAAAAGGATTTTAAATTTAAAATAATGTCCATAGAAAATAATAAAAGTAGAAATAGTCTGTTCCAGGGTCAAACTGTGGCCATCATAAATGCTTACTAAGTGTGCAGGCACAGTTCTAAGTAATATTTTGCATGTATAACTGTCATACACGTATAAAATGTATTTTAAAAGTAAAAAATGTCCACAGGAAATAATAGAGATAGAAATAGTCTGTTCCAGGGTCAAACTGCAGCAATCATAAATATTGACTAAGGCTTGCAGGCACAGTTTTAAGTCACATTTTACATTCTTAACTGTCACACACATGTAAAAAGGTATTTTGAATGTAAAAAATGTCCATAGAAAATAATGTAAGTAGAAATAGTCTGTTCCAGGGTGAAATTGTGGCCATCATAAATATTGACTAAGTGTGCAGGCACAGTTCTAAGTAATATTTTGCATGTTTAACTGTCATACACGTGTAAAATGTATTTTAAATTAAAAAAAATGTCCATAGAAAATAATGGAGATAGAAATAGTCTGTTCCAGGGTCAAACTGTGGCCATCATAAATATTAAGTGTGCAGGCAAAGTTTTAAGTCACGTTTTACATTCTTAACTGTCATACAAGTGTAAAAAGGGATTTCAATGAAAAAAAATTTCCATATAAAATAATGAAAGTAGAAATGGTCTTTTCCGGGGTCAAACTGTGGCCATCATAAATGCTTACTAAGTGTGCAGGCACAGTTCTTAGTAACATTTTGCATTCTTAACTGTCATACATTTAATTATTTAATCACTTAATTACTTCATTATTTACCCATTTCCTTTTTGATTTCATGATTTAATTATTTCATATCAACGCTTCATGCATTTATTTTTGTCCGTCAAACACGGCCATCAGAGTCAGTGGGCGGGGCTAACACACATCCAGTTCATTGGTCGCTTTGGTCTGACGCAGGAAATATTTCAAAACACGGCGGCCAAAGGAGGATTTACTTGTTGGGTTTTGAGAGTTGGTCGTAGAGGTTTTAGACCAGTGGTTCTCAAAGTACCACCTCGGAAAACACTTGGCTCTCCAAGTACCACCAGAATGACCTACATTAAAATTCAGTAGCGTAGTAGGCCCAAGTGTTCATTAAAAAACAAGGCAGCGGTTTTGTTTAACAATTATATTTGATATTTTTGGCCACTATAACATTACTCACAATTTGAACAGTAACACTGTGTTTGAATATTTAATTAAGTGGTTATTTGGCGTACCACTAGATGGAGCCCTGTGGTACGCGTACCACAGTTTGAGAACCCCAGTTTTAGACCTTGGGGAGTATGTATTTAATAATAATAATAATAATAATAATAATAATGTATTAGATTTATATAGCGCTTTTCTAGGCACTCAAAGTGCTTCACAGAGAAGTGAGAACCCATCATTCATTTTTACAAGCAAGACCTGCTCCATGTCGCGGTTTAAAAGTAGAGGAATGCATTCAAGTTGTCAGTTATTCCCGCATTTTCAGACCAAGGCATCGACCAGCACTCATCCGAAGGATTCCAAAGACAAGTAGAAGTGCTGGGTAACCAATCAGGTGATAGGACCCGCCCACTGACTTTGACAGCTGAGTTTGATGAAACCAGATGATGTTGTCAGGGCATCTAATCAGGACGCCTCCCTGCGGGCGTGTCGAGGGCACGTCCAGCCGATAGGAGGCCCCGGGCAAGACCCAGGACACGTTAGGGAGACTATGTCTCCCAGCTGACCTGGGGATGCCGTGGGATCCCCCAGGAGGAGCCGGACAAAGTGGCGGAGAGGGCAATCTGGGCTTCTCTGCTTAGGCTGCTGCCCCCGCGACCCGAAGAAAATGGGTGCATCATCATATTGCAGTCCACACATATCTCTTATGTGTGACTGCCATCATATTGCAGTCCACCCTTATCTTTTATGTGTGACTGCCATCATATTGCAGTCCACACGTGTCTCTTATGTGTGACTGCCATCATATTGCAGTCCACCCTTATCTCTTATGTGTGATTGCCATCATATTGCAGTCCACACGTATCTCTTATGTGTGACTGCCATCATATTGCAGTCCACACGTATCTCTTAGGTGTGACTGCCATCATATTGCAGTCTACACGTGTCTCTTATGTGTGACTGCCATCATATTGCAGTCTACACGTATCTCTTATGTGTGACTGCCATCATATTACAGTCTCCACTTATCTCTAATGTGTGACTGCTATTAAATTGCAGTTTACACATATCTCTTGTGTGACTGCCATCATATTGCAGTCCACAAGTATCTCTTATGTGTGACTGCCATCATATTGCAGTCCACAAGTATCTCTTATGTGTGACTGCCATCATATTGCAGTCCACACGTATCTCTTATGTGTGACTGCCATCATATTGCAGTCCACCCTTATCTCTTATGTGTGACTGCCATCCTATTGCAGTCCACACGTATCTCTTATGTGTGACTGCCATCATATTGCAGTCTACACGTATCTCTTATGTGTGACTGCCATCATATTGCAGTCTACACGTATCTCTTATGTGTGACTGCCATCATATTGCAGTCCACACGTATCTCTTGTGTGTGCCTGCCATCATATTGCAGTCTACACGTATCTCTTATGTGTGACTGCCATCCTATTGCAGTCTACACGTATCTCTTATGTGTGACTGCCATCATATTACAGTCTCCACTTATCTCTAATGTGTGACTGCTATTAAATTGCAGTTTACACGTATCTCTTGTGTGACTGCCATCATATTGCAGTCCACAAGTATCGCTTATGTGTGACTGCCATCATATTGCAGTCCACACGTATCTCTTATGTGTGACTGCCATCATATTACAGTCCCCACTTATCTCTAATGTGTGACTGCTATTAAATTGCAGTTTACACATATCTCTTGGGTGACTGCCATCATATTGCAATCTACATGTATCTCTTATGTGTGACTGCCATCATATTGCAGTCCACACGTATCTCTTATGTGTGACTGCCATCATATTGCAGTCTACACGTATCTCTTATGTGTGACTGCCATCATATTGCAGTCCACACGTACTTCTTATGTGTGACTGCCATCATATTGCAGTCCACACGTATCTCTTATGTGTGACTACCATCATATTGCAGTCTACACGTATCTCTTATGTGTGACTGCCATCATATTGCAGTCCACACATATCTCTTATGTGTGACTGCCATCATATTGCAGTCCACCCTTATCTCTTATGTGTGACTGCCATCATATTGCAGTCCACACGTATCTCATATGTGTGACTACCATCATATTGCAGTCTACACGTATCTCTTATGTGTGACTGCCATCATATTGCAGTCCACACGTATCTCTTATGTGTGACTGCCATCATATTGCAGTCTACATGTATCTCTTATGTGTGACTGCCATCATATTGCAGTCCACACGTATCTCTTATGTGTGACTGCCATCATATTGCAGTCTACACGTATCTCTTATGTGTGACTGCCATCATATTGCAGTCTACACGTATCTCTTATGTGTGACTGCCATCATATTGCAGTCTACACGTATCCCTTATGTGTGACTGCCATCATATTGCAGTCCACACGTATCTCTTATGTGTGACTGCCATCATGTTGCAGTCTACACGTATCTCTTATGTGTGACTGCCGTTATATTGCAGTCCACACGTATCTCTTATGTGTGACTGCCATCATTTTGCAGTCTACACGTATCTCTTATGTGTGACTGCCATCATATTGCAGTCCACACATATCTCTTATGTGTGACTGCCATCATATTGCAGTCCACCCTTATCTCTTATGTGTGACTGCCATCATATTGCAGTCCACACGTATCTCATATGTGTGACTACCATCATATTGCAGTCTACACGTATCTCTTATGTGTGACTGCCATCATATTGCAGTCCACACGTATCTCTTATGTGTGACTGCCATCATATTGCAGTCTACATGTATCTCTTATGTGTGACTGCCATCATATTGCAGTCCACACGTATCTCTTATGTGTGACTGCCATCATATTGCAGTCTACACGTATCTCTTATGTGTGACTGCCATCATATTGCAGTCTACACGTATCTCTTATGTGTGACTGCCATCATATTGCAGTCTAAACGTATCCCTTATGTGTGACTGCCATCATATTGCAGTCTACACGTATCTCTTATGTGTGACTGCCATCATATTGCAGTCTACACGTATCTCTTATGTGTGACTGCCATCATATTGCAGTCCACACGTATCTCTTATGTGTGACTGCCATCATATTGCAGTCTACCCGTATCTCTTATGTGTGACTACCATCATATTGCAGTCCACACGTATCTCTTATGTGTGACTGCCATCATATTGCAGTCTACACGTATCTCTTATGTGTGACTGCTATTAAATTGCAGTTTACATGTATCTCTTGTGTGACTGCCATCATATTGCAGTCTACACGTATCTCTTATGTGTGACTGCCATCATATTGCAGTCCACACAAATCTCTTATGTGTGACTGCCATCATATTGCAGTCTACACGTATTTCTTATGTGTGACTGCCATCATATTGCAGTCCACACGTACTTCTTATGTGTGACTGCCATCATATTGCAGTCTACACGTATCTCTTATGTGTGACTGCCATCATATTGCAGTCTACAAGTATCTCTTATGTGTGACTGCCATCATATTGTAGTCTACACATATCTCTTGTGTGACTGCCATCATATTGCAGTCTACACGTATCTCTTATGTGTGACTGCCATCATATTGCAGTCCACACATATCTCTTTATGTGTGACTGCCATCATATTGCAGTCTACACGTATCTCTTATGTGTGACTGCCATCATATTGCAGTCCACGCGTACCTCTCATGTGTGACTGTCATCATGTTGCAGTCCACACGTATTTCTTATGTGTGACTGCCATCATGTTGCAGTCCACACGTATCTCTTATGTGTGACTGCCATTATATTACAGTCTACATGTATCTCTTATTTGTAACTGCCATTATATTGCAGTCCACCCGTACATCTTATGTATCAATCAATCAATCAATCAATGTTTATTTATATAGCCCTAAATCACAAGTGTCTCAAAGGGCTGCACAAGCCACAGCGACATCCTCGGTATAGCCCACATATGTATGACTGCCATCATATTGCAGTCCACACGTATATATTATGTGTGACTGCCATCATATTGCAGTCCACACGTACACGTATATCGTATGTGTGACTGCCATCATATTGCAGTCTACACTAATCTCTTATGTGTGACTGCCATTATATTGAAGTCCACACATATATATTACGTGTGACTGCCATCTACTAGTCACACTTATCATTTCACCATCCATCCATCCATCCATTTCCTACCGCTTATTCCCTTCGGGGTCGCGGGGGGCGCTGGAGCCTATCTCAGCTACAATCGGGCGGAAGGCGGAGTACACCCTGGACAAGTCGCCACCTCATCACAGGGCCAACACAGATAGACAGACAACATTCACACTCACATTCACACACTAGGGCCAATTTTAGTGTTGCCAATCAACCTATCACCATGTACCAAATGAAATAGCTTCGAGGTCGGTAAGCACAACCAGAATTATTCCGTACATTAGGCGCACCGGGGTATAAGGCGCACTGTCGAGTTTTTAGAAAATGAAAGGATTTTAAGTGCGCCTTTTATAGTCCGAAAAATACGGTAAATATTTAATGACACATTTAAGTAATTATATAAAGATGTATTTATAAGTTGATTTCCCCATTTAACTAGAAGAAGAACACAAAGAGGACTTTATCAATACACAAAATAGAAATACCGTATTTTTCGGAGTATAAGTCGCACCGGAGTATAAGTCGCACCTGCCGAAAATGCATAATAAAGAAGGAAAAAAACATATATAAGTCGCACCGGAGCCCGGCCAAACTATGAAAAAAACTGCGACTTATAGTCCGAAAAATACGGTAATCTGTTCCTGAGTTAAACTGTGGACATTGTAAACCTTTTACAAACTTAGCCGTTACAAAATGCTTTTCTTCTCTTGCTGCCATCATTTTGTTTTGGAAGAAGTGGCAACAGGCCAAAACCTAACCTCCTTTCTGCGTCCTAGAGCGCTCTCAGGTCCTCGTCGTCCTCCCTGGTGCTTCCCGCCGTGTCATGGCCCGCCTCCAACGCCTTGATTGGTCACCTGCAAGACCACCTGGAGACCTCCCCTCTGTACATGGACCCCGAGACGCTGAGTCAGCTCCGACTCAACGCCTCCTCGCCGGCCCTGCTCGTCTTCCGACTTCCCTACTACATTGGGTGTGTGTTTGTGTGTGTGTTCTGGCAATGCTTACTTAATGGGGACATCGCTCTGTTTACACAGTCACCTTTAGGGGACCTCTGACGGTATGGGGACAAAAAAACAGGAACCTTTTTGAATGATGTTAATCATTCAAAAAGGTTTAACCATTAATTAGGGATGTCCGATAATGGCTTTTTGCCGATATTCCGATATTGTCCAACTCTTTAATTACCGATACCGATATTATGCAGTCGTGGAATCAACACATTATTATGCCTAATTTGGACAACCAGGTATGGTGAAGATAAAGTACTTTTTAAAAAAATTAATAAAATAAGATAAATAAATTAAAAACATTTTCTTGAATAAAAAAGAAAGTAAACAATATAAAAACAGTTACATAGAAACTAGTTATTAATGAAAATTAATAAAAGTAACTGTTAAAGGTTAGTACTATTAGTGGACCAGCAGCACGCACAATCATGTGTGCTTACGGACTGTATCCCTTGCAGACTGTATTGATATATATTGATATATAATGTAGGAACCAGAATATTAATAACAGAAATAAACAACCCTTTTGTGTGAATGAGTGTAAATGGGGGAGGGAGGTTTTTTGGGTTGGTGCACTAATTGTAAGTGTATCTTGTGTTTTTTATGTTGATTTAAAAAAAAAAAGAAGAAAAAAAAGCGATACCGATAATAAAAAAAAAACGATACCGATAATTTCCGATATTACATTTTAACGCATTTATCCCAAAAAAAAAATCTGGTTTAGTGTTCCTTAGGATGACATTTTCATACAGCATGATTATTATTCACATTCAGAATTTTCCATCCTTCTATATATTGTAGTTGGAGTTGCAGACAACTTCATTACTGCTAAATAGAAGTTTTCAGTAATGTGACAGAAGATGCAGGATTTGCTTTAATATTTAAGTGGTGAAACTTCCTATAAGAGGACAGCTGTAGTGCTGTATTCTGAGGATCATGTCATATTTCATTTCAACTTTTTATTTTTTATTTTTTTTAAGTGGTCCTCAGTAGTCATGTACAAATTTGTGTGAATTATGCAAAATTATTTAAATTTGGTCCCCCATGAACCATATTAACTCTTTTTCCCCAGGGTTCCCTGTAGAGATGCGCGGATAGGCAAATATTTCATCCGCAACCGCATCACAAAAGTCGTCGCCCATCCGCCATCCACCCGAACTAACATTTTTTCAAAACCGCACCCGCCCGCACCCACCCGTTGTTATATATCTAATATAGACGATGCAAGGCATTAGTGAGGTTATAAAGCTTTTGCCTGTTAAAGAAAGGAGACTGATCCAATGCAGCAGAGACATTCAATGCGTGCCACGCTGTCACGGCCCAGACGCACACCAGTGCGCAATCATCTGGGAGCCGCGCTGAGCGCACCTCCAAGCGCGCTCGCGCCACTCAAACTGCTGCAGGCAGCTGCGTTCTATCTTGTTTTAACATCCTGTGGCACTGTTCTGGGATCACGGCGGACGAAACTGCTCATGCTCAGGGTGTTTGTGGAGGTTCGGGGTTTTGCACAAATGTGACGCACCATGTTAGATGTCCCGGTTTTGTGACTGTCGTAGACATAAACAGCGTTGCAGCTCTTGCAAATCACGTAGCCAGCATTACTATCATCCTGATTTACAACCTCATAAAAACGAGTCCACGCTGAACTTTTCTGGCCTTTTTTTTCCCTGGTCTTTAGTATTCCCTTTTTTAGTTTGTCGCGTACCACATTTGCTGCCGGCGTTGCCATCTCTTTTTTTTTTTCTTCTTCTATTGTGGCGTGCTGCAGGTGCCTGATGATAAATAATTGCCTGTTTCAAAGAGTGCTGCTCGTTTTTTGTATGTGGGTAACAACATTTAACTATGTATATATATTTCCGAATTGGTTTAACTGCCACCCGCCTGAATCTATTTAAACTCTCATTTTTTTTTTATTTCAACCGCCCGACCCGCGGATAAAATCTAATTTTTTTTTATTTCAACCGCCCGACCCGCGGATAATCCGCAGACTCCGCGGTTGTGTCCGCAAACCGCGCATCTCTAGTCCCCAGTAAGAATGATCAGCACATTACTTCATCAAACCAGAGATTTAAAGACGTGCCTGAGCTAACTGGGCAGTGGCCATTTTACCTAATTGTTTTTATGCCTCCACAACCTGTAGAAAGGGTGGTCCCCACAAGGGATGATCAAAAACTTGGTCCCCATTCCAAATGATAACCAGTATGTGTGTGTGTGTGTGTGTGTGTGTGTGTGTGTGTGTGTGTGTGTGACTTCCTGCTCCAAACCTAACCTCACCTTCCTTGCTGGTTCCCAGGTCTGATCTGGTGTCTGCCAAAGAGGTTCTCAGTGGCAACGGTTAGTGTGGAGCCCCAAAAAACCAAACTTGTTTTAAAAATGTTCACCCTTTACCATGTCCCCTTGTCGGGTGCTTCAGACGAGGTGATCGGCCAGGTTTTGAGCGTCATGAAGACCCAGTCGGTTCCGTACACGGCCCTCTACACCGCCCTGCGGCCCTCTAGGGTGAGTCCACGTCCACCAGTGTTGAATTAAGAATCCTGCTGATCATCCAGACGTGGAAAAGTCTGGCTCGCGTTGGCCTTTTTAAAGCCATGATGCACGTCTTTGCATCATGTGGCCACTTGATGGCACTGTAGGCTCACGTTCTCCAGAGCTTCTTATAGAGAAAATTCTGGGCAAAATACGGCCCGCGGGCCACATGCAGCCCATTAAGATCTTCAATCCGGCCCGCCGGACGTTCTACATAATTTTTTTAGACCTTTAAGATCAAAACTGTCGCCGCCATTATTATGTGCAGTGCTGTTTTTAAATGACCGTAAGTCTTGAACTATAAAAAGTATTTTAATTGTCGGAATCTTACTGCCTCATGAGCTAAATGTCATGATTTATTGTGGCCACTGGGTGTCGCCAAAAACTTCATGGTTAATAATACAAAACCAGTGAAGTTGTCACGTTGTGTAAATGAAAACAGAATACAATGATTTGCAAATCCTTTTCAACTTATATTCGATTGAATAGACCGCAAAGACAAGATATTTAATGTTCCAACTGAGAAACATCTTTTTTTTTTTTGCAAATAATTATTAACTTAGAATTTAATGGCAGCAACACATTGCAAAAAAGTTGTCACAGGGGCATTTTTACCACTGTGTTACATGGCCTTTCCTTTTAACAACACTCAAGGAACTGAGGAGACACATTTTTGAAGCTTTTCAGGTGGAAAAAAGATGGACTTGTCAGACCACAGAACACTTTTCCACTCTGCATCAGTCCATCTTAGATGAGCTCGGGCCCAGCGAAGTCGGCGGCGTTTCTGGGTGTTGTTGATAAATGGCTTTCGCTTTGCATTGTAGAGTTTTAACTTGCACCAACTGTAGTTACCGACAGTGGTTTTCTGAAGTGTTCCTGAGCCCATGTGGTGATATCCTCTACACCAGGCCTGGGCAATTATTTTGACTCGGGGGCCACATTTATAGAAAAAAATGTGTCTGGGGGCAGTTATATCTAGACTTAGACTTAGAAAATCTTTATTGTCCCCGAGGGGCAATTTGGTTTGCAGCAGTAGTCATTAAAAAACAAGGTTCAACAGTAAAACGAGGTACAACAGTAAAAAACAAGGTGCAACAGTAAAAACAAAGTACAACAGTAAAAACAAGGTACAACAGTAAAACAAGGTACAAATACATAAAATACATACAACATACAAACCATCATGAAAGCATTGAGCTAAAAACATTTGTAAAACAATAAAAACTAATCATCACTCGTCGCTTCCCACTAAAGTGACTGCATAGCAGCTAAGCTTGTTTAAGAAGCTCATTTATAAAGGCAACAGCTGAAGGAACTAAGGATCTTATGTATCTGTTGTTTTTGGCCTTTCTATTAGTAGGAGCGTACCTGCATCCTGAGGGCAAGACTCTAAACTCTGAGAAGAGATGGTGCTGAGGGTTGACCAGAATTGCCTTTGCCTTCTGGATGACTCTGGCCTGATAGATCTGGTTCAGGGGGTTCAAGGTAGTGCCTATGGTCTTTTGGCACACCTTGATTATACCACCCAATCTATTTTTATTGGCCACACTGAGGTTACTAAACCGGGAAGTGATGGAATAAGTTAAAATAGATTCAATACAAGATGAATAGAACATCCTCATCAGTGTCCTATCAACCTGAAAGCCCCTCAGTCTCCTCAAGAAAAACAGCCTCTGATTGGCCTTCTTACAAATATATCTATCTATCTATGTATATACAGTATATATATATATATATATATATATATATATATATATATATATATATATATATATATATATATATATATATACACACACACACACACATATATAAGCTGTGACAATCTGCTGTACAATATGTGTGTTTGGGTCCTATTTTTAGGAACACTAATACAAAAACTCACAATGTCAGATTGAATGCTAAAAACGTTATGACAGACCGCCTTAGGAAACGGAATGGAATTTTAAATTTTCTACTGAATGAGACCCCCAGAATGTACATGAATATAAAGAATGTGGGATTTACAATATTAACTATGAACGATAAAACACTGAATATTGACGACATATGAACGTCACTCCACTTTTACTTCTCACACCCCCTCTCCATCCGCGATGGCGAAATATGAATGCGAAGGGTAAAAAAAACATCTACAATCTGATATAATATCACTTTTCTTGTAGAACTTTGTTGTAAAAATCTCCTACCGCGTCAGTCCCTGACACCCGCATTTTAGGCCACTCTATCAATCAATCAATCAATCAATGTTTATTTATATAGCCCTAAATCACAAGTGTCTCAAAGGGCTGCACAAGCCACAACGACATCCTCGGTACAAAGCCCACATAAGGGCAAGGAAAAACTCACCCCAGTGGGACGTCGATGTGAATGACTATGAGAAACCTTAGAGAGGACCGCATATGTGGGTAACCCCCACCCCTCTAGGGGAGACCGAATGCAATGGATGTCGAGTGGGTCTGACATAATATTGTGAGAATCCAGTCCATAGTGGATCCAACATAATAGTAAGAGTCCAGTCCATAGTGGGGCCAGCAGGAAACCATCCCGAGCGCAGACGGGTCAGCAGCGCAGAGATGTTCCCAGCCGATGCACAGGCGAGCGGTCCACCCCGGGTCCCGACTCTGGACAGCCAGCACTTCATCCATGGCCACCGGACCTGTGCCCCCCCCCCCCCCCCCCCCCCCCCCCCCCCCCCCCCAATCTGAGCGACATTAGCTCAGATTCAGACTCGGATTTCAGCGGCTTAAGCGATTCAACAGAATACGCATGTATTGAAATGGATGGTTGTAGTGTGGAGGCAGGTAGCGAAAACGAAATTGAAGAAGAAACTGAAGCTATTGAGCCATATCGGTTTGAACCGTATGCAAGCGAAACCGACGAAAATGACACGACAGCTAGCGACACGGGAGAAAGCGAAGACGAATTCGGCGATCGCCTTCTAACCAAGGATTGGTATGTGTTTGTTTGGCATTAAAGGAAACTAACAACTATGAACTAGGTTTACAGCATATGAAATACATTTGGCAACAACATGCACTTTGAAAGTGCAGACAGCCCAATTTTCATCAATTAATATATTCTGTAGACATACCCTCATCCGCGCTCTTTTCCTGAAAGCTGATCTGTCCAGTTTTGGAGTTGATGTCAGCAGGCCAGGGAAGCTAGGGTCGATAGGGGGTTTAGCTCGCTCGTCTGCGGGAACAAACTACCGCCATTGCTTGCCGTGCTACCGAGGTCCTTTGTCCCTGAATTGCTCACACACTCCGGCAGATTCAATGGGGGTCTGGTGGCAGATTTCTTTGACTTTATCGTTGGAAATGCATCTGCTTTGAGTGTCGCAGGATATCCACACATTCTTGCCATCTCTGTCGTAGCATAGCTTTCGTCGGTAAAGTGTGTGGAACAAACGTCCAATTTCTTGCCACTTTCGCATCTTTGGGCCACTGGTGCAACTTGAATCCGTCCCTGTTCGTGTTGTTACACCCTCCGACAACACACCGACGAGGCATGATGTCTCCAAGGTACGGAAAACAGTCGAAAAAACGGAAAATAACAGAGCTCATTTGACTCGGTGTTTGAGAAAATAGCGGATTGCTTCCCGATGTGACGCCACGTTGTGACGTCATCGCTCCGAGAGCGAATATTAGAAAGGCGTTTAATTCGCCAAAATTCACCCATTTAGAGTTCGGAAATTGGTTAAAAAAATATATAGTCTTTTTTTCTGCAACATCAAGGTATATATTGACGCTTACATAGGTCTGGTGATAATGTTCCCCTTTAAACTGTTGGACAATTTGCTCACGCATTTGTTGACAAAGTGGTGACCCTCGCCCCATCCTTGTTTGTGAATGACTGAGCATTTCATGGAAGCTGCTTTTATACCCAATCATGGCACCCACCTGTTCCCAATTAGCCTGTTCACCTGTGGGATGTTCCAAATAAGTGTTCGATGAGCATTCCTCAACTTACTCAGTCTTTTTTGCCACTTGTGCCAGCTTTTTTTTAAAACAAATTCCAAATATTTGCAAAAAAAATAAAATAAGTTTCTCAGTTGGAACATTAAATATCTTGTCTTTGCAGTCTATTCAATTGAATATAAGTTGAAAAGGATTTGCAAATCCTTGTATTCTGTTTTTATTTACCATTTACACAACGTGCCAACTTCACTGGTTTTGGGTTTTGTAAATATGTTAGTGTTTTTCATTGTTCTGTTTGACTCTTTTCACTTGATCAAACCTTTTGTAACATTCTTTAATACAAAATAATACACGTTTATATGATTCCTGCTGATATTTTACCCATTCAGTATACTCAAGGCTCCAATATCGGTATAAGAACCTGATCAGGATCTACAAAGACTGACGTGTGAAGAAAGACCACAAGGAAACGTTAGGTGTGTGTGTCACCTGACTGCAGGGGGCGCCATCGCCCGTCATGGAAGCAGCTCTGGGAGGAGGCCGCTCGCTCCTGCAGGCCCGAGGAGGATACAGAGATCGAGAAAGGGAGCGGGAGAGGCAGCGCAAAATGAAGGAGAGGGCTGGAATCCACGCTCCAGTGGAGTTCAAGGTGCTCTAACACTTCCTGGGATGGCTTGTTATATATTTGTTGCTTTTATTTCCTAGTTTAGCATGTTCACTTTGTGCCTCAACACAGGAATGAAATCCTTGACATAAGCGTGTAGTCTCCCAACTTCACCACTAGAGAGAGCCACTGCATAGTGCACCAGTGGGGATACAGCTTCTTTATGTTTAGATATAATCCGTTCCAGGGTCTAGCTGTGGCCATGGATCATCTTTAATAACTGTAGAGGCGGCATTTTAACGTAACTAAGTTTCATACAAGAAACATTAAGGTGTAAAAACACTCCAACATGGTTGTTGAAATAATGTGCGACATGACAGCAGTTTGAAGTCACTTTGTGTGCGCGTGCAGGAAGGTGACAACACCTGCATCCTGCTGTGGGCTCAAGGCCTGTCAGTCAGCATCCTGCGCAGCGGCCGCTGGGAGTCACATGACCTGACCCCGTCCACCTTTGGCGAGGGCGTCAGACCCAAACTTGATGGATCAACTTGTGACAAAACCAAAGCACGGTATTGTAGCTTCTTCTTCTTCTTATACCTATGCTTCACCTTTTTCTCCACTTTCTATATCACCTTGTATCTACCTTCGCGTTCTTCACATTTTTCCTTGTTTTTCTTCATCTTTTGCTTTCTTCTTGTTTACCTTTAATTTTCTTTTTTCAAACGGTTTACCTTCACCCTCTTATCTTGTTTTCTTCTTATGTTTACCTTAAAAAATTTACTTTGTGTTTACCTTCACCTTCCTATTTACCTTAAAATGTTAATTTTTGTTTACCTTCACCTTCCTATTTACCTTAAAAATTTTACGTTGTGTTTACCTTTTCCTTCTTCTACTTTTTATTCTTCTTCTTCTTCTACTTTCTTCTTCTTCTACTTCTACTTTGTCTTCTTCTACTTCTACTTTGTCTTCTACTTTTGCTTTGTCTTATTCTTCTTCTACTTTGTCTTCTTCTACTTCTACTTTTTCTTTTCTATTTCTACTTTTTCTACTTCTTCTTTTACATCGTCTTCTTCTACTTCGTCGTCTTCTTCTACTTCGTCGTCTTCTTCTACTTTGTCTTCTTCTTCTACTTTGTCTTCTTCTACTACTATTTTTTCTTCTTCTTCGACTTCTACTTTGTCTTCTTCTTCTACTTCTTTTATTTCGTTTTCTTCTTCTTCTTTTACATTGTCTTCTGCTTCTTCTACTTTGTCTTCTTTGTCTACTTCTACTTGTTCTTCTTCTTCTACTTGTACATTGTCTTCTTCTTCTACTTGTACTTTGTTTTCTTCCACTTCTACTTTGTCTTCTTCTACTTCTACCTTGTCTTCTACTTTTACTTTGTCTTCTTCTACTTCTACTTTTTCTTCTTCTTCTACTTCTACTTTGTCTTCGTCACCTTCTTCTTCACCTTCTTCACCTTCACCGCCCTTTTCACATTCTTCTTCTCCTTCACCACCCTTTTCACCTTCTTTTTCTTCACCTTTTTTTTCTTCACCTGCTTCTTCTCTTTCACCACCTTTTTCACATTTTTCTTCTTCTCCAACACATTTTTCACATTCTTCTTCACCTTCTCCTTCTCTTTCACCACCTTGTTCACCTTCTTATTCTTCTCCTTCATCTCCTTCACCACCTTGTTCACCTTCTTCTTCTCCTTCACCACCCTTTTCACCTTCTTCTTCACCTTCACCACCTTTTTCACATTCTTCTTCTTCACCAACTTTTCACATTCTTTTTCTTCACCTTCTTCTCCTTCACCACATTTTTCACATTCTTCTTCTTCACCTTCTTCTTCTCCTTCACCACCTTGTTCACCTTCTTCTTCTTCACTTTATTCTTCTCCTTCACCACCTTTTTCACCTTCTTCTTCTACTTCACCACCTTGTTGACCTTCTTCTTCTTCACTTTCATATTTTGTTCATCTTTACCTTCTTCTTCACTTTTTGTTTACCTTTGCTTTCTTTTTCTTCTTCACCTTTAGTTTGCTTTTGCCTTCATCTTTTTCTTATTCTTCTTCACCTTTTGTTTACCCTTTTCTTCTTTTTCTTCTTCACCTTTTTTTTACCTATGCCTTCATCTTCTTCTTCACCTTTTGTTTACCTATGCCTTCTTCTTCTTCTTCTTCTTCTTCACATCTTCTTTTTCTTCTTATTTCTTCTTCTTCGCCTTCTTCTTCACCTTCTTCTTTTTCTTCTTCACCTTTTGTTTACCTATGCCTTCTTCTTCTTCTTCTTCACTTTTTGTTTACATATGCCTTCTTCCTGTTCTTCTTCTTCACCTTCTTTTTCTTCTTCACCTTTTGTTTACCTATGCCTTCTTCTTATTCTTCTGCTTATTCGTCACCTTCTTCTTCACTTTTTGTTTACGTATGCCTTCTTCCTCTTCTTCTTCTTCACCTTCTTTTTCTTCTTCACCTTTTGTTTACCTTTGCCTTCTTCTTCTTCTTCACCTTCTTATTTTTCTTCTTCACCTTTTGCTTACCTATGCTGCCTTCTTCTTCTTCTTTTTCTTCACCTTTTGTTTACCTATGCCTTCTTCTTCTTCTTCCTCTATACATATAGTCTTCTTCACTTTCTTCTTTTTCTTCACCTTTTGTTTATCTATGCCTTTTTCTTCTTCTTCTTCTTCTTCTTCTTCACCTTTTGTTTACCTATGCCTTCTTCTTCTTCTTCTTCTTCTTCTTCTTCTTCTTCTTCTTTTTCTTCTTCAGCTTTTGTTTACCTATGCCTTCTTCTTCTTCACCTTCTTCTTTTTCTTCTTCACCTTTTGTTTACCTATGCCTTCTTCTTCTTCTTCTTCTTCTTCTTCACCTTTTGTTTACCTATGCCTTCTTCTTCTTCTTCCTCTATACATATAGTCTTCTTCACTTTCTTCTTTTTCTTCACCTTTTGTTTATCTATGCCTTCTTCTTCTTCTTCTTCTTCTTTGTCTTCTTCTTCTTCTTCACCTTTTGTTTACCTATGCCTTCTTCTTATTCTTCTTCTTCTTCTTCTTCTTCTTCACCTTTTGTTTACCTATCCCTTCTTCTTCTTCTTCTTCTTCTTTTTCTTCTTCAGCTTTTGTTTACCTATGCCTTCTTCTTCTTCTTCTTCACCGTCTTCTTTTTCTTCTTCACCTTTTGTTTACCTATGCCTTCTTCTTCTTCTTCCTCTATACATATAGTCTTCGTCACTTTCTTCTTTTTCTTCACCTTTTGTTTATCTATGCCTTCTTCTTCTTCTCCTTCTTCTTTGTCTTCTTCTTCTTCTTCTTCACCTTTTGTTTACCTATGCCTTCTTCTTCTTCTTCTTTTTCTTCTTCAGCTTTTGTTTACCTATACCTTCTTCTTCTTCTTCACCTTCTTCTTTTTCTTCTTCACCTTTTGTTTACCTATGCCTTCTTCTGCTTCTTCTTCTTCTTCTTTTTCTTCTTCAGCTTTTGTTTACCTATGCCTTCTTCTTCTTCTTTGCCTTCTTCATTTTCTTTGCCTTTTGTTTATCTTCACCTTCTTCTTCTTTGCCTTCTTCTTCACTTTTTGTTTTCCTTCATCTTCTTCTTCACCCTCTTCATCACCTTCTTTTTCTTCTTCTACTTCGGTTTCTTCTATTTCTTCTACTTCTTCTTATTATTCTACTTATTCCGTCTTCTTTACCTTTTTGTTTACCTTCACCTTCTTTTTTTTTCTTCACTTTTTGTTTACCTATGCCTTCTTCTTCTTCTTCTACTTCTTCTGTCTTCTTCACCTTTGTGTTTACCTTCACCTTCTTCTACATCTTCTCTTTCTTCATATCTTCCATGGTGTTTGCCTTCACCTTCTGGGTACAGCAGAGACATCCTACAACTCTGGTTATTAGTGACAATATATATTTGAAACATAAGACTGGTGAGTCTGAGCTTGTTAGACAAAGACACCCGGAGAACATCACTCACGCCACAAACATTCTAGAAGTCTCTACAACTAAGTGACATCCACGTCAACAAGTGTGACTTTGCCATTTAATATTATTTTGTCGTGTTTGATTCTTGGCAGGCTGGTGCTCAACTATGAGAACGTTCTTGGCCACCGCAACTTCAAACTCCTGTGAGTCTTCTCAACACGCACTGCAGAAGTGGAACACAATAGGAATATATCGTAATAAGCTCTTACATTTATTTCATGTCCAGGGAATGTTTTAAATCCTCAAGTTAACATTTGTAACAAGACCACCATTAAAAGTAGGGCTGGGGGATACGGCTGAAAACTGTTGCTCGATATCAATAGTTATTGTATTTTTGATGACCTATGGAAAACAAGCAGCAGGAGAAAAATATTTGAATATGTCGGTTTTTGACGCAGTACCGCCTGAGGGATGGAAGGTCCGTAATATCATCGCTTACGTGCATTGATTTCTCCAGATTCTCTGAACCTTTTGATGATATTACAGACCGTAGATGGCGAAATCCCTAAATTCCTTGCAATAGCTGGTTGAGAAAGGTTGTTATCAAACTGTTTGCTCAGGTATTAGTTCACAAAGTGGTGACCCTCGCCCCATCCTTGTTTGTGAATGACTGAGCATTTCATGGAAGCTGCTTTTATACCCAATCATGGCACCCACCTGTTCCCAATTAGCTTGTTCACTTGTGGGATGTTCCAAATAAGTGCACTGCAAAAACTGAAATCTAAGTAAGATTAAATATCTCAAATAAGGGTGATATTTGCTTATTTTCTGTCTGATAAGATAATTCTTCTCACTAAGCAGATTTTATGTTAGTGTTTTACTTGTTTTAAGGGTTTTGGTCCTAAATGATCTCAGTAAGATACTACAGCTTGTTGCTGAGATTTGATGACCTATATTGAGTAAAACATGCTTGAAACTAGAATATCAACCGTTGCAAAGCTGTGTAATCAACACTCACAAGTATAAAACTGCTTTTTCAAAGTAAAAATGTATTATTTCAAGCATGAAATAAAAAAATCATGACTTTGACACAATTGTGTCTCGTAATTAAAACAGATGACAGCCAAATGGACTTTGCTGTTTTATTTGCAATGAAACAATAGAAAACACGTACTCATAAAGTAGTACAGTTGGCACAGTACAGTAAACGGACAGTTAATATTTAAACATTTGACATTTCAAACAATTTTGAACAGAAATAGTTCATGCACAAATATATACATATATATATATATATATATATATATATATATATATATATATATATATATATATATATATATATACACCGTATTTCCTTGAATTAGCGTCGGGGCAGTAATTAATGTAAAACCTCTTCTCACTCTGGCGCTTACCAAAGGCATGCGGTAAATTTAGGCCTGCGCTAATAAATTTGAGTGTGATGTAAGGATACCATAATGAAAAGCACATTTAATAAAAAAAAAACGTTATAATGGTTTTACCTTTACTTATAAATGAAGTCCATGCGCCGCTCCTTCCGAACAAAAGCGTCGATAACTTGTTGATAGAAGTCTTCCTTATCTTTCTGCAGTTTTAAAAGTCTCTCTGTCTCAATGGAGATCTTCCTTTAATTATTACCTCCTGCTTCGATTGAAAGTCCAGTTTAGAAAACTGTTTTATTTTAGATATGTAATCCTCCATGCTAAAAGTGCAAGCGAGAGGAAAAAAATAAACGATTGCTGCTTGTTGTCACTTCTTCTGCAGCCGAGTAGTGGCAAGAAGGATCACTAGCGCCCTCTACCACCAGGAGGCGGGAGTCATTTAATGACTCATATTTGAATCACGCAGCTACGGTATATTAATAAAACATAGCTGCTTACAGTTCTTTTTAGCATATTCAATAGCTTGGACCTTAAATCCTACTGAATAGCTCTTTATCTTCTTCCCTTTATGCGATTTTAAATTACTGAAGTCAGCCTTCTCCATTTTGAAAATGATGACAGGTGAAGTGTCACTCGTGACGTGACGAGTGTTGACCAGGCGGAAATTCTAGGCATATGCTAATTATTTTGCGAAACGAGTTTGACCCGGCGGTAATTCTAGACATGCGCTAATAAAAATAATATTTTGTGGAACGAGTTTGACTCGGCGGTAATTCTAAGCAGGCGCATACTATATACCCGGCGGCAATTCAAGGAAATACGGTGCATATATATATATATATATATATATATATATATATATATATATATATATATATTTCTTGCGCACTAATGACTGAAAGAGCACGCACTTGGCGCGATGATGTCATGTTATCGATGGAAAAATGTATTTTTAGACCGTATGATTTGCCTGAGCGGCTAGTAGACCTCGAGAGTAACGAGCGGTTGCCTTGTTGCCTTTCCATTAAGAAAAATAAACTAGTTTTTAGTATAAGTTTGCTGGTTTCAAGAAATGTAATGCCCAGCGCATATCATTATGTCAAGATAATGGCACTAGCATTTACTTCATTTAAGGACATTTTTCAACAAATTGAGAAAAAAGGTCTCATATTTGTTTTTCTATCAAGAAAAGTGCACTTGTTATTAGTGAGAATGTACTTATTTTAAGGTATTTTTGGGTTCATTGAGGTTAGCTAATTAGGGACCGCAATGTCCCTTTGGGACAGAGGACCCTATTGTATTTGTAAGGTTTTATTATTATTATTCCGCCGCTTTTTTGAGCTGTAATTTGACCCCCTTAACATGCTTCAAAACTCACCATATTTGACGCACACATCAGGACTGGCGAAAATTGCCATCTAATAAATGAATTAAAAAAAAAAAAAACTCAAAATTGCGCTCTAGCGCCCCCTAGGAAGAAAACACAGACAAAACTGCCTGTAACTTCCAGTAGAAATGTCGTAGCGACATGAAACAAAAACCTCTATGTAGGTCTCACTTAGACCTATATTTCATACACTAACACCCTTCAGCAAAAATCAACAGGAAGTTGGCAATTCCCCTTTCAAAACAAATGTTTTGTAAAAACAGTCACTTTTGCCTCTTTGAGCTACAATTTGACCCCCTTAACATGCTTCAAAACTCATCAAACTGGACACACACATCAGGACTGGCGAAAATTGCGATCTAATAAAAAAAGCAAACCCCAAAACTCAAAATTGCGCTCTAGCGCCCCCCTAGGAATAAAACACAGACAAAACTGCTCCTAGGAAGAAAACATAAGACAAAACCGCATTTTATAAATTGACAACCCCCAGCAAAAATCAACAGGAAGTTTGCAATTCCCCCTTCAAAACAAAAGTTTTGTAAAAACCGGTCACCTTTTTTCAAAAATTATCTCCTCTGAGGACGTTTGTCATGTCGGCTTCAAACCGGCACAGGAGAGAGATTGAACCCTTCTGATTAAAAGTTGACGAAAGAGTTTTAATTACTGCTCCGGTTTGGATTTTATGTGCCGTCAAAGTCGGTCCCGTCCATCGCTGCTTTAATTAGGGACCGCAATGTCCCTTTGGGACAGAGGACCCTATTGTATTTGTAAGGTTTTATTATTATTATTCCGCCGCCTCTTTGAGCTGTAATTTGACCCCCTTAACATGCTTCAAAACTCACCATATTTGACGCACACATCAGGACTGGCGAAAATTGCCGTCTAATAAAAAAAAACCAAACCCCAAAACTCAAAATTGCGCTCTAGCGCCCCTTAGGAAGAAAACACAGACAAAACTGCCTATAACTTCCAGTAGAAATGTCGTAGCAACATGAAACAAAAACCTCTATGTAGGGTCTCACTTAGACCTACATTTCATACACTGACACCCTTCAGCAAAAATCAACAGGAAGTTGGCAATTCTCCCTTCAAAACAAAAGTTTTGTAAAAACAGTCACTTTTGCCTCTTTGAGCTACAATTTGACCCCCTTAACATGCTTCAAAACTCACCAAACTGAACACACACATCAGGACTAGCAAAAATTGCGATCTAGTAAAAAACCCAACCCCAAAACTCAAAATTGCGCTGTAGCGCCCCCTAGGAATCAAACACAAACAAAACTGCTCCTAGGAAGAAAACAGACAAAACTGCCTGTAACTTCCAGTAGGAATGTCGTAGAGACATGAAACAAAAACCTTTATGTAGGTCTCACTTAGACCTACATTTTATAAATTGACAACCCCCAGCAAAAATCTACAGGAAATTTGCAATTCCCCCGTCAAAACAAAAAGTTTTGTAAAAACCGGTCACCTTTTTTCAAAAATTATCTCCTCTGAGGACGTTTGTCGTGTCGGCTTCAAACCGGCACAGGAGAGAGATTGAACCCTTCTGATTAAAACTTGACGAAAGAGTTTTAATTACTGCTCCGGTTTGGATTTTATGTGCCGTCAAAGTCAAAATTGCGCTCTAGCGCCACCTAGGAAAAAACACAGACAAAACTGCTTGTAACTTCCGGTAGGAATGTCGTAGAGACATGAAACAAAAACCTCTATGTAGGTCTGACTTAGACCTAGATTTCAAACACAAAAATCAACAGCAAGTTGGCAATTCAATTTCAATTTCAATTTCAATTCAATTTCAAAACAAATGTTTAATAAAAACAGGCACTTTTGACTCTTTGAGCTGTAATTTGACCCCCTTTACATGCTTCAAAACTCATCAAACTGGACACACACATCAAGACTGGCGAAAATTGCTATCTAATAAAAAAAGCAAACCCCAAAACTCAAAATTGCGCTCTAGCGCCCCCTAGGAGTAAAACACAGACAAAACTGCTCCTAGGAAGAAAACTCAAGACAAAACCGCCTGTAACTTCCAGTAGGAATGTCGTAGAGACATGAAACAAAAAGGAAGTTTGCAATTCTCCCTTCAAAATAAAAGTTGGGTCAAAAACAGTCACCTTTTTTTTTAAACATTATCTCCTCTGAGCGCGTTTGTCGTGTCGGCTTCAAACTAGCACAGAAGAGAGATTGAACCCTTCTGATTAAAAGTTGACAAAAGAGTTCTAATTAGTGCTCCGGTTTGGATTTTATATGCCGTCAAAGTCGGTCCCGTCCATCGCTGCTTGCAGCTTTAATTTTTATTGATATGGATTACGTTGTTGATATCGATTGCGTGTCTATGTTGATATCCTTTCATCACCCAGCCCTGGTAAAACGTGTCTAAAGAATAAGCTTCAATTCAAAGCGCAAACTCTCTGACCTGGGACCGCTTTTGGAGCTGACCTCGTTGCCCTCGTGTGTGCAGCTTGTCCCTGAGCCAGCGCCACTACAAGGTGTCGGCCCGGCGCTGGTTCACGCTGGACTTGGTGGAGCTGGAGTACGACAGCACCAAGGCCACCTTCAACGGCAGCAGGAACATCTACGCCCCCGCCGAGTACTCCTACCGCTGCCAGTCCGTCACCAGCTTCCAATGGCCGCAGCTGGTGCCGCGCTCGCCCAAAGACCCGGCCAACCAGTGGAGGGTCTCCTTCGAAGACTTCCAGGTAGGAGCGTTTATACCTCAGGCCGGCATGGTATTTACCGACGTGCCGTGTTTCACTCGCAGATCCAAGGCTTCAACGTGAAGGGAAGCGAGTTCTCCTACGCCTCGGACTGCGCCGGCTTCTTCTCCCCGGGCATCTGGATGGGCCTGATGACCAGTCTCCTCATGGTCCTAGTGCTGACCTACGGCCTGCACATGATCATGCAGCTGCACACCATGGACCGCTTTGACGACCCCAAGGGGCCGGCCATCTCCGTGCCCCAGACCGAATAATTCCTGGTTTCATCAACGTTGAACACCCTTTAGATGTCTGAGTCTTTAACACAAGTCGATGTTAAAGGAGGAAAATAAATATAAAGTATACAAATTGTGTTTATTGGCCGTAGTGTTTGTGTTTGTTGCTGTATTTCTAACGTGATATTTATCTGTTTATTGAAGGGAATACTGTAAATGTTCATGTCAAGAGAAATATTTATTTGACTTTGATGACTGTGAAGTGGTTGTTGTTCAATAAAATGTCCCTGAAGGAACTCAGTGTGTTTACATGCACTCAATTAAGTCGGGATTCTCCCAATAGTTCACTTTTTTTTTTTCTACCATACCGTACATTTTATCATCGTTCACGCCAGTAGTGAAATATCAATACTATAAATTGACAGCACAAACATTTTGGACAAGGTGTAAAATATTAACATAAGAAAAAGCAAGGCCAGCAAGACTTAGACTTGGACAAACTTTCATGATCCACAAGGGAAATTGTTTTTTTGTATTTGTTTTATTTTTATTTGTATGTTTTTTTAGACTTACTCAAACTTTTATGATCCACAAGGGAAATATTTTTAGTATTTCTTTGTATTTTTTAAATACATTTTAAAAAAATTTTTTTTTAGCCTTATACAAACTTTAATGATCCACAAGGGAATTTTTTTTATTTTTATAATTTTTTTTTTTTTTAGACTTACCGGTAGACAAAAACGTTAGTGATCCACAAGGGGAATTGTTTGTTTTTATAACTTTTTTAATTTTATTTTAATGTTTATTTTTTATTTTTTTTAGACTTACACAAACTTTTATGATCCACAAGGGAAACTTTTTTTTTTATAAATTTTTTTTTGTATTTTCTGACTAACTTTTTTTTTTTTTTTTTAGCTTTATACAAACTTTCATGATCCACAAGGGAATTTTTTTTTTCTTTTTGTAGTTTTCTTTTTTTTTTTTAGACTTAGACAAACGTTAGTGATCCACAAGGGAAATTGTTTTTTTGTATTTGTTTTATTTTTATTTTAATGTTTTTTAGACTTACACAAACTTTTATGATTCACAAGGGAAACAGTCGTAGTATTTCTTTGTATTTTTAAATAAATTAAAAAAATTTTTTTTTTAGCCTTATACAAACTTTAATGATCCACAAAGGAATTTTTTTTCTTTTTATAATTTTCTTTTTGTTTTTAGACTTAGACAAACGTTAGTGATCCACAAGGGGAATTGTTTGTTTTTATATCTTTTTAATTTTAATTTTAATTTTATTTTTTTATTTTTTTAGACTTACACAAACTTTTATGATCCACAAGGGAAACATTTTTTTTAATTACATTTTTTTTGTATTTTTTGACTAACTTTTTGTTTTTTTTTAGCCTTATACAAACTTCAATGATCCACAAGTGAATTTCTTTTTCTTTTTATAATTTTCTTTTTTTTTTTTAGACTTAGACAAACGTTAGTGATCCACAAGGGAAATTGTTTTTTTGTATTTGTTTTATTTTATTTTATTTTATTTTTTTTAGACTTACACAAACTTTTATGGTCCACAAGGGAAATATTTTTAGTATTTCTTTGTATTTTTTAAATACATTTTTTTTAATTTTTTTTAGCCTTATACAAACTTTAATGATCCACAAAGGAATTTTTTTTCTTTTTATAATTTTCTTTTTGTTTTTAGACTTAGACAAACGTTAGTGATCCACAAGGGGAATTGTTTGTTTTTATATCTTTTTAATTTTAATTTTAATTTTATTTTTTTATTTTTTTTAGACTTACACAAACTTTTATGATCCACGAGGGAAACATTTTTTTAATTACATTTTTTTTGTATTTTTTGACTAACTTTTTGTTTTTTTTTAGCCTTATACAAACTTCAATGATCCACAAGTGAATTTCTTTTTCTTTTTATAATTTTCTTTTTTTTTTTTAGACTTAGACAAACGTTAGTGATCCACAAGGGAAATTGGTTTTTTGTATTTGTTTTATTTTATTTTATTTTATTTTTTTTAGACTTACACAAACTTTTATGGTCCACAAGGGAAATATTTTTAGTATTTCTTTGTATTTTTTAAATACATTTTTTTAAATTTTCTTTTAGCCTTATACAAACTTTAATGATCCAAAAGGGAATTTTTTTTCTTTTTATAATTTTCTTTTTTCTTTAGACTTAGACACACGTTAGTGATCCACAAGGGGAATTGTTTGGTTTTATAACTTTTTTATTTTTATTTTTTTTAGACTTACACAAACTTTTATGATCCACAAGGGAAACTTTTTTTTTTATTAAATTTTTTTTGTATTTTCTGACTAACTATTTTTTTTTTTTTTTTAACCTTATACAAACTTTAATGATCCACAAAGGAGTTTTTTTTCTTTTTATAATTTTCTTTTTTTTTTTTTAGACTTAGACAAACGTTAGTGAGCCACAAGGGGAATTGTTTGTTTTTATAACTTTTTTATTTTTATTTTAATGTTTATTTTTATTTTTTTTAGACTTACACAAACTTTTATGATCCACAAGGGAAACTTTTTTTTTTATTAAATTTTTTTTGTATTTTTTGACTAACTTTTTTTTTTTTTTAGCCTTATACAAACTTTAATGATCCACAAGGGATTTTTTTTTTCTTTTTATAATTTTCTTTTTTTTTTTTTAGACTTAGACAAACGTTAGTGATCCACAAGGGAAATTTTGTTTTTAGTTTGTCTATTTTTTTTAATTTAAATTTTTGTAATCTTTTTATTAATTTTGTATTTTTTTAGACTTCGACAAACACTTGTGTCCTTCTAATAATTCTAGTACAAACTGCACAGGCGCTACCAAACACAGACCGGTTTCGACAATGTCTTCGTCAGTGTGCAATTTTCCACAGGTCAATCGATTTGACATAATAATTCGAGAACAACTTCAAAAATGAAAGTGCACAAATAGACAAAATAGAACATTTGTGCAAAATAAACCAAAGACTCAGTACAGAATCATAGGAAAATAAATAAAGCAATTTTTAAAAATGTGTTTTTATTATAATGGTTGTCCACACATTTTTTGTATTTTATTCTTTCATTTTTGTATTGCTTTTTTATTGCTTTATTTATTTTCCTATGATAAAGTATTGACTGTCCGTGTCAAGAAGCTACTCGACCAACAGGAAGCTACACGTGAAATGAACATCTACAGCACTAAATAGACATTGCGGCGTACCCCAGGGTTCGATTCTGGGACCAAAATTGTTCAATCTCTGATTAGTGAAGTCCCAAAGGTCTTACATTTTGTATTATTTGCTCAGGGGAGAACACAAAGAAGCAAATACAAATAACAGAAGAAATTAACAAATTAAAGAGATGGTTGGTTTGACAAAAACAGACTAAAACTAAAATAATGCTATTTGGTAACAGAATAAGACAAATAGAAGGAGTAGACATTGAGTAGTTTAAACCACATTTTTGGGTGTAATAACAAATGTTAAAATGAACTGGAAGTCTCATATGTCATTGCAGTTTAAAAAAAGGAAGATATGTATATTTTTTTTTGGGGGGGGGGGGGGGGGGGATATTCACAGCAAGACCATTTGCAAAGGGAACCGAATTATAGATCAGGATTGGGCGAGCAGACACATCCCAATGGATTCATCTGATCCAATCGTCCATTCTGGCTCAAATTGGTCATAATTTCGCCTTGCAGAGTGAAAAGCTTCTCCGAGATGTTATCCAATTTGCGAATAAATTCCGAGACCTCCCAAGTCCTAGTACCCACAACTCTGCCTTTGGGCTCCTTGAATGGCTGCCATCGTCTCCCCAATTTGTCGATGCTCAATCCAATCAGCAGATGCCCTCTTCTCAAAGTTGCAAGTAGATCT